>NC_054705.1:14336051-14636051 GCF_016097555.1 Gigantopelta aegis
CACTTCCTGAATGCACTCAACAGGGACTACAAGAATTTCAGCGTCATTGGGGTTCCTTGTAACCAGTTCGGTTTGGTAAGATATTAGATCAATTTTACTAGGGTTTAAGTCATAACATTCATTAGAAAATCCCAGAAACCACTGTGTGACACATACACATACAGACAGACAAAGAAAATACCACACGAGTGTCCGTTAGATAATATTTATTACAACGGATTGTTATAAAATGTATGGGTGTTAAACAATGAGTTGTAAGATAAATGGTATCTAAGGGTCAAAAATGTATACTCAACAACGAAAGTTTAGCAAATATCTTTTATGACGTTTAAATTTGCCATGGTTGAATAAACTTAAAAGAAAACCAGGTCCTCCTGTTGTGTTAAGGCAAAGGTTGATGAGTTTATGTTGTTTGTCAATGGTAAACATTTCAGATGTGAATACTAATTAATAAAAATAGGTTAATTTATAAATGTTATGCCATTTCTTTTAACATTAGCTAAACTTTCGTTGTTGAGTATAGTATTCTATTTCTTAGATGTCCTCAAAAACATCGTTAAAATAATTTTAAACGCCTTTCGAACTAAAACTTTTGTACGACCCTGACGCTTGTAGACTGGCGTAGAAAGCGGAGGGGGGGGGGGGGACAAGTTTTCTTGATCTACTATAGCAGCAGCGATGGTTTATATAGGGGAACCTGAAATAATAATGTTAATATCAACTATTAGATCGAACATACGTTTTGACCACAGACGTCCTAGTAATACATGGAAACACATTTCATCACGCAGTGCGTAGGGTGTCATTCTCGATTTTGACAATTTCCAGGAAGGTCCATTAATTACTGTGGAACATTATTTCTGTTAATCTTTTTCATTCTGTTGGTCATACAGTTGTTATTGTTTTGTTTTAGTCATTTTTATTGTTTGAATTTGCGATTTGCTGATAAAAAAAACTTCAACTTTCAAATTTCACTTCTGACCCCAATCGTCCTTCAAGATCTTTGGTGGTCATAAAACCTACTGTAATACTGAACTACCGGTTGTAATGTTTGCCCAATTAATTCGCTATTATCATATAGCCATTCCCCACAGCTAATATACCTTACAATTTTGGCAATTGTTAATTCTTATTAGAGTTCCCCTACTTTTTTGAAGAGTACCGTTGCCAAAGGTGTCGTCTTACCACTACACGTCCAAATCCGGGAAATTGTACGGGCATCGTCGTAACAGAGCCATTGGCATTGCCAGGACTTTATATTGGGGCGGGAGGGGGGGGGGGGGGGAGAGAACTATACTGGGGGGGGGGGTCCACACTATGTATGTACGCATTTTTATAAAATTTAATACTTAAACAAAAAAATTGATTGGGGTGGGGCATGACACCCGTGCAACCCCTTACACAATCACGTGTATGCCAATACCAGCAGCAGGTAACGTCTGAACGACATATGTAAACAGAAACTGGCCTCGCTGGCGCAGTGGTTAAGTTATCGTACTACAGGCTGGTAGGTACATGGTTCGCAGCCTGGTACCGGCTCCAACCCAGAACGATTTCTTAAGGGCTCATTGGGTAGGTGTAAGGCCACTACATCCTCTTGTCTCTCTCACTAACCACTAACCACTAACAACTAACCCACTGTCCTGGACACACAGCCCAGATAGCTGAGGTGTGTGCCCAGGACATTGTGATTGAACCTTAATTCGATATAAGCACGAAAATATAAGTTGAAATGAAATATAAACAGAATACGGCTAGAGATTGCACATCACCATTCAATTGTGCATACGTTTTGATTTTGTTTTAAATTTAGATTTAGATTGTTGGGGTTTTTTTGTTTTTCTTATATGCTTCTTGTTGTTGTTGCAGTTGGTTGTTGTTGTTTTTGTTTTTTTTGTGTTTTTATTTTATTTTTTTTGTTTGTTTGGGGGTGTTTTGTTTTTGTTTTTCGTTGTTGTGTTTGGGGTTGTTTCTGGGGGTTTTGTTGTTGTTTTATTTTGTTTCGTTTTGTTTTGGGTTTTTTGGTTGTTTGGTTGTTGTTAATTCTTTTTTTTTTTTTTTTTTTATTTTTTTTTTGGGGGGGGGAGGGTTGGTTTTTGGGATTTTTTGGGTGGTGGTGGTGGTGGTGGTGTGTGTGTGTGTGTGTGTGTGTGTGTGTGCGCGCGCGCGCGCGCTCTTTTATTAAAATCATTTCTTTTCTTTGCAGCAAGAGCCCGGAAAGAACAGTACAGAAATTCTAAACCACCTGAAATACGTCAGACCCGGTCAGGGGTTCCAGCCAAACTTTCCTCTACTCAAAAAGCTAGACGTGAATGGAGAGAACGAACACCCGCTCTACACGTATTTAAAGGTGCAGTATCTCGGCATTCAGACTAACTGTCTTCACACAACATAAATATGTATCTCCATCTCTAACACCCGCTCTACACGTATTTAAAGGTGCAGTATCTCGTCATTCAGAGTAACTGTCTTCATACAACATAAATATGCATCTCCATCTCTACCATCACCAACGTCACTTTCAAATTCGTATTTTAAAGGGACATTCCTCAGTTTGCTGCAATTTTTAAGATGTTATCGACTAACAGAGACTTTATGACGATTGTAATTACATATCAAATATATTTTTCTGCATAAAATATCAGTGGCTGTATATTAAACGTGTTTCTGATCGTTCTAATATTTGTACTAGGTTAAATTTCATTTTATTTATTAAAAAAGATGTTTTTCGTACGTGCGAAATTATTTGAAGACAAAATCCAGCACATTGAATATACAAACACTGATATTCTAAACAAGAAAATATATTTAATATGTAAGTTTAATCGCAGAAATATTCTATTAGTCGGAAACATCTTACAATGCAGCAAACTCAGGAATGTCCCTTTAATGATTTGCAATTAAATTAGTGTATTAAGTATGTAGTTATTATTTCATCTAGATCTCCCATAAAATAAATACACAAACAAACAAAAATCTTAAATGTAAACATTTTACATTTCAGTCATATCATTTTGAAATGAAATCTGGAGGACGGGGTCGATAATTTAAAAAAACCCAAAAAAAACACCTAACAATTTTCGTGTTCAACTTCGGACCCTATTGTAAATAAAGAATAATACACGAGTGACCGTTACATACCATTTATCTCACGAGTTGTTTTAAAATGTATCTAACGAGCAAAAGCGAGTTTCATACGTTTATAAACAACGAGTTGTGAGATAAATGATATCTAACGGACACGAATGTATTATTCTATTTCTTACATATCCTGAAAAACCAGGTTTTAAGCAAATAAAAAATATTTATTGACTAAATTTACAACCCGCTGTACTTGTAGATGCCTTACACGTCACAGACACGATCGTCAGGTTAACTATACATCACAGTGTAATCGATTTCCATCGTGCTGGGGTTTTGTTTTTGTTTTTATTGGACGTTATGGCATTGGTAACCTGGTCATCACATAGGAGCTGCCAGTCGTGTGTTATCAAAAATAACGCATGATGTCCTCACCATCTGGTGTGTAAGAAAGAGATATTTTGATAAAATCATGTTTGTATGCATTCACGAATGACTGAAACCGGGGTACCATTGATGTGTCCGCTAAATAACGGACACTACTCGATTAAACTTTCACTCTGTGTAATTATTTACACAATTATCTATTTCAGTCATTCTGCCCTTCGCCCAGAGAAGATTTCTACGAGGCAGGAAAACGTATTTTCTACTATCCAATGAAGAGCTCCGACATTCGGTGGAATTTTGAAAAGTTTCTCATCAACGGTCAGGGCAAGCCAGTGATACGTTACGTCACGTACGCGCCATTGGAGGAAATTACCAAAGACATTGAACAGTTGTTAGACGAATTATAATCGTAGTTCACTATTAAAGCCGCAGACACTAATTTATTTTTATATAGGCAGTGACTTGAGTGTAAAATAATACTGATAGAAAGAAATAAGGGATCACCTAAAATTAGAATAGTAATTAGTAATACAATGTTACAGTAAAGAGAAGGAACGAAGGAAATGTTTTATTTAATGACGCACTCAACACATTTTATTTACGGTTATATGGCGTCAGACATATGGTTAAGGACCACACAGATATTAAGAGAGGAAATCCGCTGTTGCCACTTCATGGGCTACTCTTTTCGATTAGCAGCAAGGGATCTTTTATATGCACCATCCCACAGACAAGCTAATTCATACCACGGCCTTTGTTACACCAGTTGTGGAGCACTGGTTGGAACGAGAAATATCCCAATGGGTCCACTGACGGGTATCGATCCCTGACCGACCGCGCATCAAGCGAACGCTTTACCACTGGGCTACGTCTCGCCGCTTACAGCAATGAGTGACCCCAACTAAAACCATCATCCATATTATGGGAAAGTAAACAGTGTTACTGTCATTGTCCGGCACAATTTACAATCAGTCGGTCAACCACCTGACACGTGCTTACGTGCT
This sequence comes from Gigantopelta aegis, assembly GCF_016097555.1. NCBI lineage: Eukaryota > Metazoa > Mollusca > Gastropoda > Neomphalida > Peltospiridae > Gigantopelta > Gigantopelta aegis. Next base: position 14,340,524 of record NC_054705.1, read on the forward strand.
ACTGAAGGTTCAAGCACTTCTGTCATGGGCACATATTCCAGTGATTTAAAAATAATTTGAAAACATTCCGAATTATCCTGAGGGTATACGACATGTTTCGTGTGAATTACGAATGCCTTAAAACATGTTTTATTTTATAAAATAAATAATTTGAAATGTAAAACTGAAGACTGATTTAGTTGGGGGGTTTTTTATAAATAAATAAATAATTTTTAATGCAAAATTGAAGACTGATAACCCACCCCGAACGTATTGGTATGGTTCGCTGTACTGTGGTCTCTAAAATAGACTCGTCCGATATTTTTAGAATTTGTATGCTCCCAAATAACGTTATAAAAGGCGAAGTGTGATTGGTCAATATTTAAATTATTATTTACAGACGAAATGTTACCTGGACATTGGGGACTACGCAGTGTTGTTAGTTTTAAATCACTGGCGGGATTCTGCAAGTAAGGTTTTGATTGGTGGACATGAGCTCCAACTGGCTGGTGTCAGATCCACATGTAATAGTGGAGCTAATTTTAATTAGATTGCACTTATTCCGAATTACCTGGCGGATGTGTCGAAGACAGGCGCATTACTTACTCGTACATTACCCACAATTCATCATTGTATGTTATACATGTATTACTACGCTAGTAGTAAGTTAAATTTTATCTGTAATACCAAATGTTCCCGTATTTCTTTCTATCAATATATATACACACATTTTTGTTTTACCATTAGCTTATATCAACTTATATAAAACTTTTACTTATTATCAATTTTGGCAAACCCAACGTGCTTTTCGGTTGTCGTAATGTTTGTAGTAATTCAAAAGTGGTTTTATGCGAAACACGAAAAGATGGTTGCCTTTGAAACAAGTGGATTTAAATTACGAAACATAGCCTGCGGCTATCGCTGTTAAGAAATATAATCTGCCATTGTAAATAAAATGTTAAATAATAATACTTTAAAAAAAAAAAAAAAATTGGCTACCCCTAATGGCGGCGTCACACGATACGAGTTACTCGTACGAGAATAGCCGATTGAACAGGTAAATATTACGATTTCATCGGCTGCGATGCTATTCAATTTGGATACTCTCGTCGCTATTCCCGTACGAGGTGGGTAGGTGGGCATACATTTAAATGTATTGCATCAAATATGACGTCATTTATACAAGTTGACATTTTTCTCATTCATGTGTATACATGATATTTTTCGGCTACGACCGCTGTAGAATTTTGCTCTGTTCATTTGTCATTTCAGGAACAAAATATTCACATGCGCAAATCGTATGATCGTGAAACCGGAAGCCATAAATACATGGTTGGTGTCACGTGATAATGGCCACGCTTGAAGCGGTCTTTGTGCATTCGGACCGTTTCATTCCGTCGTCAGTTTTGCAAATGTTTGTGAATTCGATGAAATAAATGCAAATAAACAGAACAATATCAACAGTATAAAGGTATTGTGTTTTTATTCTTTTTAACGTTTGCAATGTGTAATGATATTGCCACCATCAATGTAGCATAGAGCAGCTTCGCAGAAACGGCCCCAAGTTCAGTCAGCAAACGTTTCGCTAACGATCGCGAACTATTTGATTAGTTTCAAACGTGGCCATTTTGGTTTACCGTGAAGCGCAGAAACCAGTCTAGCGGACGTTTTTCCGCTCAGTCTGGCTGAACGCAGACCAGATCTGTTACCTCCTTAATCGACATGGACGAATATGGGCCATTTGATTGGTTCCTAGATTTTTATATTCACGAACGGTGGATATGGACACAGATGACAGTTATCTTCCCGTTTGGTTGACAGGAAAATTCGGAAATACACCTGCGCATGTAGTCTGCTGTTTGACTGATTATTTCATGGCAGACAGCTTTGAAGTGGCAATTATTTGACTGAAGTTGACAGGGGAGAGCATGTAGTTTGCAATCATGTGTAACTTGTTAACATTGAAGACTTTCTTATGGTAATTTCGGCTCATGCAAATGTAGTACTGCTTATGTAAAATGGGTGTACTTTGGTCAGGTTTAGTGGGTGTGTTTGTTTAAACCAATAGCCCGGGAAAAAAACAGAAAGAAATGTTTTATTTAACGACGGAGTCAACACATTGTATTTACAGTTATATGGCGTCAGACATATGGTTAAGGACCACACAGATATTGAGAGGAAACCCGCTGTCGCCACTTCATGGGCTACTCTTTCCGATTAACAGCAAGGGATCCTTTATATGCACCATCCCACAGACAGGGTAGTACATACTACGGCCTTTGATATACCAGTCGTGGTGCACTGGCTGGAATGAGAAATAGCCCAATGAGCCCACAGACGGGAATCGATCCCAGACCGACCGCACATCAAGCGAGCGCTTTACCACTGGGCTACGTCCCACCCCCAATATCCTGTGAAAAATAACTTGACAACAGGGGTTGACCTTTTCAAGGTATGTTGCCCCTATGAAGTGGCGACAGCGGGTTTCCTCTCTCAATATCTGTATGGTTCTTAACCATTTGTCTGACGCCATATAACCGTAAATAAAATGTGTTGAGTGCGTCGTTAAATAAAACATTTTCTTTCTTTCTTGTTGGCCCCCAGGCAGGCAAAGGTGTATAAAAAAAACCATGGGCCTACTGATATTAATAAAAATGCTATAGCCACTAACGCTATATAGAAACATATAGCGTAAATAACTGTGGTGTGTGACCATATCAAATGTGCAGTGACCTCCCGGTATGTATCACAATGGACGTATTAAGTGTTAAACTAATTGATAAAACTATGCTACAAGCGTACGCAAAAAGAAAACAAATCCGATGCAAGTAATTAGGGGATCTTATAGAAAGACAACATAATAAATAACTAAACAAACAAACATTCGATGTGGGTGGACCGGCCTCGGTGGCGCAGTGGTTAAGCCATCGGACTACAGGCTGGTAGGTACAGGGTTCGCAGCCCGGTACCGGCCCCAACCCAGAGCGATTTCTCAAGGACTCAATGGATAGGTGTAAGGCCACTACACCCTCTTCTTTCTCTCACTAACAACTAACCAACTAACAACTAACCTGCTGTCCTGGACAGACAACCCAGATAGCTGAGTTGTGTGCCAAGGATATAAACACGAAAATAAGTTGAAATGTAGCGGGAGGGGAACTTATAGCACTTACAGCCCTTAAAGTGACATACCCTAGTTTCTAAACATTACGATCTAAGTTCCACCATTTGAGACGGGGTTTTCTGGTGGGTTTTGTTTTTTGTTTTTTGGGTTCTTTTTGTTTTGTTTTTTGATTGTTTTTTGGGTTTTTCGGGGGGGGGGGGGGGGGGGGGGAGGTTGATAAACAGAAATTAGACATTATTTAAAAAATTGATTGACTTATATTTTATTGTTTGTATTATCCAATTCCGCACATCCCAAATGTTTCTGGTCATTCTGCTGTTTGCATTTTTAAATTCATGGATTTGTTTAAGGAGAGGGAGACTAGACTGACAAGCGAAGTTTCTAGGGAAATATATGTTTATCCCCCCCCCCCCCCCGGCATCTAGCTCTGTCGGTAGAGTACTGGCTTGAGGTGTATGCGTCATAGGATCGACCACCTCAGTGGACCCATTCTCTGATTTTATTCCCCCCCCCCCCCACCCCCGGCATCTAGCTCTGTCGGTAGAGTACTGGCTTGAGGTGTATGCGTCATAGGATCGACCACCTCAGTGGAACCATTCTCTGATTTTATTCCCCACCCCCCCCCCCCCCCCCCCCGGCATCTAGCTCTGTCGGTAAAGTACTGGCTTGAGGTGTATGCGTCATAGGATCGACCACCTCAGTGGACCCATTCTCTGATTTTATTCCCCCCCCCCCCCCCCCCACCCCCGGCATCTAGCTCTGTCGGTAGAGTACTGGCTTGAGGTGTATGCGTCATAGGATCGACCACCTAAGTGGAACCATTCTCTGATTTTATTCCCCATCCCCCCCCCCCCCCCCCCCCCCCCCCCCGGCATCTAGCTCTGTCGGTAGAGTACTGGCTTGAGGTGTATGCGTCATAGGATCGACCACCTCAGTGGAACCATTCTCTGATTTTATTCCCCATCCCTCCCCCCCCCCCCCCCCCCCCCATCTAGCTCTGTCGGTAAAGTACTGGCTTGAGGTGTATGTGTCATAGGATCGACCATCTCAGTGGACCCATTCTCTGATTTTATTTTATTTTCATCCAACAAAAGAAACTTTAAAAAATGTTCTAGTTGTGTAGTTATAAAACAATAACTTTAACTTTTGCTGACTCTGCTTAGTGGGTCTAGGCCTGCATTCTAAAACATAGGCTGCTTTCCTTTTGACACTTCCCCTCTTGTTATTATCTTTTGTTATTGTCTCTCAAATTACTTCATTGTCGAGATAAGCAACGACATTAAAAACAGACGACCGCTGGTTTGTCGTCTGTCTTAACAGAACGTGCAGCTTCGCGCGACACAACTTTTATATCGTCTGCGCAAATGTTGCGCGCGCTTCTACCCCTGCTTGCTGCGTGCACGTGCACGTTGGTGAGCGGGGAACGAACGAAGGTGTGCTGTTTCCAGTCGAATGAGTCCAACAAGTCTGTGTACGACTACAGCCCGTACGACATCCACGGCGAACACGTGGTGAACCTCTCCGACTACAGGGGCCAGGTTCTGTTGATCGTCAACGTGGCGGGCTTTTGACGAGCGACGCCGCAGTATCACTTCCTGAATGCACTCAACGGGGACTACAAGAATTTCAGCGTCATTGGGTTTCCTTGTAACCAGTTCGGTTTGGTAAGACATTAGATCAATTTTACATTAAAAAATCCCAGAAACCACTGTGTGATACATACACATACACAGACAGACAGACAACGAAAATACCACACGAGTGGCCGTTAGATAATATTTATCTTACAACGGATTGTTATAAAATGTATGGGTGTTAAACAATGAGTTGTAAGATAAATGGTATCTAAGGGTCAAAAATGTATACTCAACAACGAACGTTTAGCAAATATCTTTTATGACGTTTAAATTTGCCATGGTTGAATAGGTCCTCCTGTTGTGTTAAGGCAAAGGTTGATGAGTTTATGTTGTTTGTCAATGGTAAACATTTCAGATGTGAATACTAATTAATAAAATTAGGTTAATTTATAAATGTTATACCATTTCTTTTAATATTAGCTAAACTTTCGTTGTTGGGTATAGTATTCTATTTCTTAGATGTCCTCAAAAACATCGTTGAAATAATTTTAAACGCCTTTCGAACTAAAACCTGTATACGGCCCTAACGCTTGTTTACTGGCGTAGGAAGCGGTTGGGGCGGGGGGGGGGGGGGAGTTTTCTTGATCCACTATAGCAGCAGCGATGGTATATATATATATATATATATATATATATATATATATATATATATATATATATATATATATTACTCTTCAAAACAAGTAGGGGAACCTGAAATATTAATGTTAATATCAACTATTAGACCGAACATACGTTTTGACCACAGACGTCCTAGTACACCGAAACACATTCCATAGTTTGCACATGCATCACGCACTTGCCCCGTACACGTGCGTGGGGTGTCATTCTCGATTTTGACAATTTCCAGGAAGGTCCATTAATTACTGTGGAACATTATTTCTGTCAATCTTTTTCATTCTGTTGATCATACAGTTGTTATTGTTTTGTTTTAGTAATTTTTATTGTTTGAATTTGCGATTTGCTGATAAAAAAACCTTGAACTTTCAAATTTCACTTCTGACCCCAATCGTCCTTCAAGATCTTTGGTGGTCATAAAACCTACTGTAATACTGAACTACCGGTTGTAATGTTTGCCCAATTAATTCACTATTATCATATAGCCATTCCCCACAGCTAATATACCTTACAATGTTGGCAATTGTAAATTCTTATTAGAGTTCCCCTACATTTTTTAAGAATATATATATACTGAACAAAATAAGAAACTTCCGCTAACTTTGCTGAACATAACTTGATGAAAACAAACCGGGGGAATAATTGTTATATATGCGTTTAAAGAGTGTTCCGTGATGCATCGTTTGGTGCAAAAATCATGGCCATAGGTTAACAGAAACTGGGAGAACTTTTGAACAAGTGTGGTAGGGGTTAAAAAAAAACCACTTGATAACGGGTATGACCACCTCTTGAATTGACCACTGCAGTGCATCGCAGGCGCATAGAATTGACTAAAGTGTTGATTTCTGCCTGTGGAATATTGTTCCATTCCTGAATGAGCGCTTGACGAAGTTCGTTGACGTTAGCGGGTGGGTTGGGACGACGCCTCAATCGTCTGTCCAGACTATCCCAGACATGCTCGATGGGGTTGAGATCAGGACTTTTAGCGGGCCAGTCATCAATGAAATCAATGTTATTTGTCCTAAGAAAATTTACAGTGTCTCTAGCTGTATGAGAGGTGGCATTATCATGCTGAAAAATCGAGATGTTGGCGTTTTTATGGAACAGAGGAATGACGTGATGAGCGAGAATGTCATCGCGGTAACGTTGAGCATTTAAATTGCCATCAATGACGATTAGTGGTGAACGATAACCATGGGCAATGGCTGCCCAGACCATGACACAACCTCCACCCCCGAAACGATCTCGTTCAAGAACACAACAATCAGCATAGCGTTCATTTCTCCTACAGTAGACGCGCACCCTGCCATCACCACGTTGTAAAGAAAATCTGGATTCATCCGAAAAAAGAACGGTATTCCAGCGTCGCCGTATCCAACGAGTGTGTACACGTGCCCAATTAAGACGATTTAGACGATGACGATGAAAATGTGTGTTTGGAAGCCCTCTAACGATTACATATCATAATATGCAAATGAACCACAAACGTAGGTCACCAGAGGTCAAAAGGTCACCGATTTTGGGTCAAGCTCAAAATTTACGGATTTCAACTTTGCCTCGTCATCTATTGGGGCATTTGTCAAAATCAGGCCTAGAAATGGCTGGAAACTGTGTCAGAAGGAATTTCCAACAATTTAAAGGCACCATGTTCAGTCATGTAGAAAAATATTGAAACGGAAACAAACGAGCCACGGTAAGTTTTTGCAGAAATTGATACTTTTATAATATATCAGTACTAACACCAACATCAACCTTAAATCACACTATAATGACAATAAGTGTCACAAAATATTTATTACAAAGCAGGTGTGTATTTTTGTGAGTAACTGAAGCATGAAGTAGGCCTAAAGAGGTCAAAATGTCACCTATATATGGTCATGATGGACATTTTCAATGTTCAGCACGCTAGCATTATGTTTTTGGCCAGCCATTAAAATAATAACTCAAAATAGCTTGGGACACATCTACGGAAACCATACTTAATAATTACACTTTAACAAACACTTTACCTATTTTACTATTATTACTAACAGACCCAAACGAATAGAAGCTTGGTCGTGTAATTTTAAGCAAATCCATTTATTAAGCACCCAAACGTCCCAAGTAAAGAGTGTATCGATTTGTCCATTATTGTGTAGGTAACGCTATAATCTTATCTTTAAGACCTATTACAATTGACAGTCGTAATGGGATGACACCCACTTAACTTACTGCAGGTCTTATAGGCTACAAATAGAAAGGCTGTCTTGATCAAACGTCCATCCCCACCCCTCCGACGAGTGGGTACATTTTGGTAACTGATGAGCCATAATTCATCTTGGTAGGCAACCTGTTTTGTGTGCTCACAGTCGGGCATCCTGGTGTAAATGAAATGGTTTTTATCATCTTCCCCTTGCTTCATTGACAATTTTCAGGTCACTGAATTTATCATACAAGATAATTGTAATGCGTTGAACTCGCTGGAGATATGGACCATCTGTGTCTGCTTTGGTGTAAGAGTTGAGTGTCATATTGTAACGACACAAGTCACATCAGAGTAGCAGTTCCATGCATATCAGACTGGCTATCTATTTTTTCCGAAAAAACGCGAAGTAGTGTTAACATCCTCTGAAGATGTTTGATGAGCAGCAAGGCCAGGGATTTCTATTTAGCCAGGATGCCTACTTCCTTGAATACCTTTTCTTTACTTTTCTCCCGTGGATGCTTTTATTATTGTTTATGATGTATGTGTCCTATACCAACGCAAGGAGGTCGGTATTGGATGCAATAAAAACATTTTCCGCGAATGTTTGACCCAACATGGGAATGATTACTCGACAAACACTATAGGATTCGTATATCCCGGGCTCGGGTGATACTGAGATCATCTGACAGAGAACACGGGCCACGGCTCTGTCAATAGTCCCATACCGAAATGGAAGTACTGTTGTTTCACCATTCATCTTATTATCATCCATATAATATTATGTTTATGTCAAAAGAAAAAAAAGGACGTTGCTAGCATACTCATGAAATATAAAAACAAGGTTCTATGAAACTGAACTGACATTTTACGTGATCCAGCCAACAAAGAGGAACTAAATAATACTCCACACTACCAATATTGCCACCGTAGACTGCCACGAAGAGAAATAACCATTACGTTTGGTGCTACAGTTATTCTTCAAGCAAATGTTCGTTCAATGCCACCATATGACTATGAGGAGTCAGACATCACACTTTTAATTCATGTACAGAACATTATTATGAACGACTGTACCAGCCATTATGTGCGCACTGTTAACACAAATATATATGTCGTCCCAATTGGCAAGTTCCATCATTTGTTTACCTGGGGTAAAACAAATGTGAGAATATGGTTTGCCTGTGGTACAGGTAAATTCTTTACATATCATCAAATCAGTGGTATATATGACGTCCTTGGAAAAGATACATACTTGTCCCTGCTTCTTTTCCATAGGTTAACAGGATATAATACTCCTCCTGCTTTATTTGCAAAAACAGGTAAAAGGACCCCACAGGGTGCATGGAACTGCTACCCTGATGTGACCAGTGCCTTTACCTAACACCCGTGTCTTTGCCTTACACCAAAGTATATGCACATGATCCACACTCCGGCTCTTCGCCGTAAGTTTTTATAATAAGACCAGTGACCTGCCAGAATGGAACAACAATGAAAACCATTTCATCATCTTAGGATATACCCACTATTGCTCAACCTGCTATTCATCAGTAGACAGAATGAATAAATTGCATCTACTCCAGAGGGGTGGGGTGGTCTTTAGATAAAGCCAGTCCTGCATTCCTATATGCAGTACCAAACTTGTGACCCTCAAAAACTGCAGTGTTGTTACAATAGTCTAAGTGAATGTGGCACTAGATGTATACGGTAAAATAAGATAAGATACATGTTATTACTGCAGATCACAGTTTATGAATAATGTATATATGGCCTATGTATTAAAGGGCTGCAAACTTACCAAGTATATGTGGCCAAAGCTGTATAGATACTTAGAAATTGAACTAAATGCAAAGGATTACATTCTACCTCTATTTGGTGAAAGTGAAACAGACGGCTACTGCCATCTATTGACACTAGTTTGAAAGATAATTTAAATAAAACTTTGAAGGAATTTCAAGATTTTTACTAGCCTGTACCTGTTCAATCTGAAAACAAAAGCTGAATTAGGGTGCTCCGACACAACCACGGGTGTTTATTATGGCATTCTCATTGACGTTTCCATCCTTATTTTTCAGAATGAGCTTGGTTGGTACCATCAAATCATAGAATACTGAATAGTGACCTTTTGACCTCTAATGACCTACTTTTATACCTGCCAATAATAATTTTCTTAAAAAGACATCAGATGCCAAGAGCACTTCATAATAAACGTGTTGAGTGTTTATTTGTTCTAATAGGGTGTTTGTTGTGTTAGTTAATGTTGGTGTTAGTACTGATATTAATGTTGGTGTTAGTACTGATATATCATAAAAGTATAAGTTTCAGTTTCAATATTTTTCTAGATGGCTGAACATGGGTGCCTTTAAATTGTTGGAAATTCCTTCTGACACAGTTTCCAGCCATTTCTAGGCCTGATTTTGGCAAATGTCCCAATATGTGACCAGGGGTGGGGGCGGTCTTTTGATAAAGCCAGTCCTGCGTTCCTATATGCAGTACCAAACCTGTGACCCTCAAATACTACAGTGTTGTTCAATAGTCTAAGTGGACGTGGCACTAAATGTATACGATAAAATAAGATAAGATACATTTTATTACTGCAGATCACAGTTTATGAATAATGTATATATTGCCTACTGCAAACTTACCAAGTATATGTGGCCAAAGCTGCAAAGATACTTAGGAACTAAATGCAAATGATTACATTCTACCTCCATTTGGTGAAACTGAAATAAACAGCTATTGTCATCTATTGACAATAGTTTGAATGGGGAGTAATAATTTTTTAAAGATCAGTTCAATGAAACGTTGATGGAATTTCAAGATTTCCACTAGCCTGTACCTGTTCAATCTGAAAACAAAAACTGAATTAGGGTGCTCAGACACAGCCACAGGTGTTTATTATGACTTTCTCATAGCCGTTTCCATCCTTATTTTACAGAATCAGCTTGGTTGGTACCATCAAATCATAGAAAACTGAATAGTGACCTTTTGACCTCTGGTGACCTACTTGTATACCTGCCAATAATAATTTTCTTTAAAAGACATCAAATACCAAGAGCACTTCATAATAAACATTTTGAGTGTTTATTTGTTCTAATAGGGTGGTGTGTTAGTTAATGTTGATGGTTAATTTGATATATCATAAAAGTATCAATTTCTTCAAAGACTGACCTTGGCTCGTTTGTTTCCGTTTCAATATTTTTCTAGATGGCTGAACATGGGTACCTTTAAATGGTTGGCAATGCCTTCTGACACAGTTTCCAGCCATTTCTAGCCCTGATTTTGGCAAATGTGCTAATAGATGACGAGGCAAAGCTGAAATCCGCAAATTTTGAGCTTGACTCAAAATCGGTGACCTTTTGACCTCTGATGAAATACTTTTGTGGTTCATTTGCATATTATGATATGTAATCGTTAGTGGGCTTCAAAACACACATTTTGAATGGCGAATTGTTATGAAAGGGTGATTCTAAGGAAAGTTATTCCATATTAAGTTTCCCCTACCCACAAAATTTGCTTCAAAATGTTTTCCGCACTCTATTTAGTTTTCAGGGTGAAAATGACAGAAAGCTACTCGATATGGAAGGCTATCACCTCATTTTATTATCTACATGCATAGACCTACCAAAAAAAACCTATGAGCCTTTGTCCCTCTGGGTGGTACCAAATCATGAAAAATTGGCTTCTGGCCCATGGACTAATAGCGGTCTTGACCACGCGTTGTAACACGCGGACGTCCACGACGTGGCAAGTAGTTGATGCTTCCTGTCGTTCGAAATCTTACGCGAAGATTTCGTATTGTTCGACTAGAACTCCCAACATGCCTTGCAACGTCTTCTGTCGACATGCCAGCATCAAGCATGCCAATCGCCCGTTCGCGTAAATTATTGGGTATTCTTGGCATACTAAAAATGCTACAATGTAAAAAACGTTAATTTTTTTACAAATTTTGAAGCGTTTTCGTTCACTTGACAACAATGTCAGTAAGACAAGTAAAACAAAGTGACCGAATACTACACGGGACATGTCGAACCATGCATGCACGTGCAAATTGAATTTCACATTGTCGACGATTAACAGTGCAAAAATAATCAATAAAATTCATGAATCCTGATAATACAGCTCAAGGCTAATACTACCTATATAATTTCATTACACAATGAATTCTTTAACACAACAAATACTATATGTACAAATCGGAAGTTTCTTATTTTGTTCAGTATATATATATATATATATATATATATATATATATATATACACTCATGTCACCTTAGTCTGCGCGGCACAAAAGTCTGCGCACGTTAATGACGTTACATTACGTCTTGAAACAAGTGTCGGGGTATGTTTGTAAACAAACAAACAACGTTAATTTAATTCACAAAACCGTTGTTAAAACAACACATCTTGATTGTGAATATATGTATAAAACTGATCGATAACACTTTTATTGAAAAAAACTCTGAATTAATGCACTAAAAGTATACTTTTGCCAGCCTCGATCAACGTGTTTTTCTATCACCTGTCAACACGTGTCTGTCAACGTTGTAATGATCAACCTTGCATATCAACTTACATAAATTTACATGGAAGCTTCAATACATACCTAATATTGTAATTTATGAATCCATAAATGAAATGAATGTCTTATTTTATCTGTTGACGTAAACATCCAAGCATACTTTGAATTTCCCTCCGAGTGACACAATGCAAAATGGCTGCACACAGACTTTAAAGACTGCACTTACAGCATGGCCTAGTTTAGCTATAGTCTGTTTCAAAATTATCATTGATTGTCCTATATGTCTAACGAACACTATTTGTGCTCATTTACACAGTTAATAACAGAATTTCTGTTGAATAATGATCAAATATTTTTACATTGGCTTTTTTTATATTGTCATTTTGTGTTGTCCAAACTAAGGAGCATGGAACACCATTTATATTTATCTCATTTGCACAATCTAAATGTTTCTGAAACAGACTATAACAGGAAGTGTTTGTTATTTAGAACTTATAAAAGTTTGTTGCTGTTTTATGTAAACATTAGCGACAGAAGTGGTTGTTTTACTGTTTGCTGCGCAGACTTATGTGCCGTCATGCAGGCCAGTAAATGCAGGGGGGTCCCACTAAAAATGTGCTCCTTACTTGAGTTTAAAAAACATTAAAATTAAAATAGCTTTAGTTGTAACACGTTTATTGTTCCATTGTACTGTGGCGGTGAAACAAATATTTTTAAAGAAATATTTTAACTTTAAAATATAACACAAATGCTTAGGTGCACAGACTTAGGTGCCACCAATGTATATACATATATATATATATATATATATATATATATATATACTTTTTGGAACCTTCCTACGCCACTGTTGTAGTTAACTTATGCGTCACAGACAAGTCAATGTTATCGTGTATGTTACTGATTGGTCTATTTCGATCATGGGTTTTTTTCTCCATTGGATGGTATGACATTGGCGACCTGGTCATCACCTAGGAGCATAGGAGCAGCCATTTGTATTGTTATCACACGCATATGGTTTAACAGTGTGCGTTATCAAAAAGAACAAATGATGTCCTTACCAATGGGGTGTAAGAAAGAATGTATTAACGTATCACCTTATGTACGTCACATATACACAAAATAAAACAAAAATAAAACTACATAAGCCACTCTTTGTGGAATTACGATCGTCAGTACAGTTAAATAATCCAAGTATGTACACATTAGGTCCACTTAGAATTAAATAAATAAATAAATAAATTAATTAATTAATTAATTAATTAATTAATTATTAGTAATGAATAATAATAATTTTTGGTAACCTAACATAGCCATGTCAATGAATTCCTAAATTTAATGCGCGAACAAAGAATATTAGACTTGCGCGAACAAAGAATATTAGACTTGCGCGAACGATGGCGTGAACGAAACGATCGTTCTCGCAGTTTTCAGAGACCTGTTTAGTTAAATTATTTATTTATTTAATTGTTTGTTTATTTATTTATTGATTTACGTGTTGATTTATTTTTTGTTTACAGAAAGACCCCGGAAAGAACGGTACAGAAATTCTCAACCACCTCCAATACGTCAGACCCGGACATGGTTTCAAGCCAAACTTCCCGATGCTCCAAAAAATCGAAGTCAATGGGAACAACGAACATCCACTCTATACATATTTAAAGGTGCAGTATCGCTTCACTTTGCATTGCTATCCTATGATTTTTGTCAGTGTTCGGCCCTGATGTATGCCAGTCTTATAACTCCATCAGTATCCGATCGGCTTGGGATCGATCCCCGTCGGTGGCTCAATTGGGCTATTTCTCGTTCCAGCCAGTGCTCCACAACTGGTGTAACAAAGGCCATGGTATGTACTATCCTGTCTGTGGGATGGTGCATATAAAAGATCCCTTGCTGCTAATTGAAAAGAGTAGCCCATGAAGTGGCGACAGCGGGTTTCCTCTCTCTATATCTGTGTGGTCCTTAATCATATGTCTGTCGTCATATAATCGTCGTTAAATAAAACATTTCCTTCCATCGGTATCCATGATTGGGCCTAAGGTCTCACTACAAAGTTCACTTCCGGGCGAGAGTTCATTCATCACGGTCCATAATTCCTAAAAATGACACAAGTTGTGGTTCACATATTCATTCTATGAATTGGAGAAGAATTAAATCAATATATATGTTTAATGATAAGCCTTCTGGTTTTATTTTGCCCATGTTGTTTTGTAATATTGTGCATTGACTTTTTGAGAGATGGGTGTATAGCGCAAGAGACAGCCGGAGTGAATCGGTTAATGAACCACCTGTTCCGACCGGTACTACAGTCAGATGCGTTCATATAGCAAAAAAACTGAGACGGAAATTTTCTCAGTTTTGGAGTGAAAATAAATTCTTATATAATGTATGTTCGCAATGGTGTATGTTGTTAGTGCCAAGAAGAACTCGTTCTATTGGCAATCTTCATTTGAAGTTGGGCAATTTAACATGAATTTCAATGGCAGATGACTTCTGTGTAATGAGACCTAAAACACAAAATTGTGTATTTCCTGGAACATTTCGGGCGGAAATTGTGTAAGGTAGGTTAGCTGGGGGGGGGGGGGGGGGGGGTTGTTTTGTTTTTGTTTGTTTTTGTTGTTGTTGTTTGTTTGTTTTTTGTGCGTTTATTGTTATTTTTTGTGGGTTTTTTGTGCGTTTATTGTTATTTTTTGTGGGTTGGTTTTTTTTTTTTTTTTTGTGGGGGGGTTTTTTTTGGGGGGAGGGGGGGGGGTTGTCCCCAGATCATCGCTCCCCTCCTCAAGGCTTAACCCCCTTTTATCAGTAATTAATTTTCACACTTTATAATTATCTATTCCAGTCATTTTGTCCCTCACCCAGAGACGATTTTTACGAGCCAGGGAAGCGTATCTTCTACCACCCAATGAAGACCAACGACATTCGGTGGAACTTTGAAAAAATCCTCATCAACGGTCACGGCAAGCCAGTGCTTCGTTACGTCACGTATGCTCCAGAAGAGGAAATTATTAAAGACATTGAACAGCTGTTAAGCGAATTGTTATCTTAGTTCACTAATATTAACAGTGGCGGATCCAGAAAAAAAATCCATTTGGGGGTGGGGGTGGGGAGTGGCAATGACATGAGGCGGAATTCCAAGGGAACTTTGGGGGAGGTTTGGAGGGAGATCTTTAAAAAAAATGAAAATTAATATATAATAAAATTATAACTGTCGCAATATTTAGGAGGGTGGGCGGACCCCTAAGTCCCCACTAGATCCGCCTCTGAATAATACATTAATTATGAAGCTTATTGTGAAGCCGCAATAGTTGAGAAATATGATATCTGATTTTGTTTTGATTATTTGTCATTTTAGGAACAAAATATTTACGACATGCGCAAATCGGATGATCGTGATACCGGAAGCTATAAATATATGGTTGGTGTCACGTGATAATGGCCACGCTTGAATCGGTCTTTGTGCATTCAGACTGCTTCATTTTGTTTGGTCGGTTTTGCAAATGTTTGTGAATTTAATGAATTAAATGCCAATAAACAAAACAATACCAATATTCTTACGAGATTTTTATTTTTTATTTTTTATTATTATTATTATTGTTTTTTTTTTAAATAAGTCTGTGCGGTCTGAGCCTCGGACTGGGATAGGAAATTATAAATTAATTACCCATCACACCTCGGGCACTAAGCTGCTACCAACTTCTCTACACGCGCGCGCGCACGCGCGCACACACACACACACACGCACAGAGAGAGAGAGAGAGAGAGAGAGAGAGAGAGAGAGAGAGAGAGAGAGAGAGAGAGAGAGAGAGAGATGATTGAACTCTACGAATGATGTTGGTTTTGTTTATTTAACAACACCACTAGAGCACATTGATTCATTCATCGCCAGCTACTGGATGTCAAAAGTATAATCGCTGTAGGCCTAAGACACCGTGGAAACCCGCTAATGCCACCCCCCCCCCCCCCCCCACCCCACCCCATTATCACCAAGATATCTTTTATATGCAAATGTTTCACAGCCAGGACTGCACATACCACGATTTTGATATACCAGTCGTGAGGGAACTGTTTGGAACGGAAAAAGCAATCGGAGAATAGGTTCGAGGGAATTCGTACCTTTGTCTCAAGCACCACAGGCGAATGTTGTACAGACTGGGCTAGATTCCAATCTCGGAACTCGAAAATTTGAAGGAACTGATCATACCCAAATAGACCTTAAAGTTTATTTTCTTTAACGACACCACTAGAGCACATTGCTTTATTAATCATCGGTTACTGAATGTCAAACATTTGGTAATTTTGACATAGTCTTAGAGAGGAAACGAGGGCCTCCACGGGTACTTGAGTACTCTGGCACGGGTCGAGTCTAGCAAGACTCGAGTCTGTTCACAGGACTCGAGTACCCGCACAAGGAAGAGCACTCTCATATAATTATACTGTTTATGTCATTTTGCCAGATGCCTGCCGCATATTACATGTTAGGGCTATGAGACATGAAGTAAAACAAAAGACTAAGTCGAATGTGTGGAATGCAATGTAATGACATGATTTGGCATCCATGTTCAGCGCAGGAATTAAGATGCATAATGCTATTGTACTTTATTCTTTGGTCTATTTATCATCTAGTGTAAGTGTCGGGTACTCAGGTCTGGGTCGAGTTTGACCCTCGAGTACTCGAGTCCGATATTTTGAACTCGTGGAGGCACTAGAAGAAACCCGCTACATTTTTCAGTTAGTAGCAAGGGATGTTTAGTATGCACCATTCCACAGTTAGGATAGCACATACCACTGCCTTTGATATACCAGTCGTGGTGCACTGGCTGGAAGAGACATAGTTCAATGGGCCCACCGACCGGGGTCAATCCTAGACCGACAACGCATAGTTCAATGGGCCCACAGACGGGGATCGATCCCACACCGACCGCGCATCAGGCGAGCGCTTTACCTCTGGGCTACGTCCAGCCACTCAAATAGACCTATTTTAAAATTTAATTTATATTATGTACATGTTATGAAACCACGATCTCAAGGCATCCCATCATTGGCATTACCATATTCGTCTGGGAATATTAAATATGGAAAGACATGTTTTATTTAACGACGCACTCAACACATTTTATTTACGGTTATATGGCGTCAGACATATTTTTAAGGACCACACAGACATTGAGAGAGAAAACCCGCTGTTGCCACTTCATGGGCTACTCTTTCCGATTAGCAGCAAGGGATCTTTTATATGCACCATCCCACAGACAGGGTAGTATATACCACGGCCTTTGATATACCAGTCGTGGTGCACTGGCTGGAACGAGAAATAGCCCAATGGGTCCACCGACGGGGATCGATCACACACCGACCGCGCATCGAGCGAACGCTGTACCACTGGGCTACGTCGTGCCCCCATTAAATATGGATGCAACACCCAGTTTACAGTGTGTGGGGTTACTTTCTGGCATGCTTCCGTCAGAGAACTGGCCAAGCACGCCTGTCGTGGACACAACTTCTGATTTCGTCAGAGAGTTCTGTCCAAGACAAAAATCACCACACATTCATTCATTTATAGTTATTTTTGTGCTTATATCTAATTAAAGTTCAAGCACGCAGTCCTGGGCACATACCTCGGCTATCTGGACTGTCTGGGTTAGTAATGGTTAGTTAGACTAAGCGAGAAGTCGGTGTAGTGGTCTTACACCTACCCATTGAGTCGTTAAGACTGGCTCTGGGTAAGAACTAGTACCGGGCTGCGAACCTAGTCCGATAGCTTAACCACGACAGCACGAGGTTGGTGTAACATTTATAAATGCGGGAACAAGAAGCGCTAGTCAGGCGCATGTGCAGATGACAGTTTTGGAGGTCCCCCCCCCCCCACCCACACACACACCTCCCACCACCACCCACAACACACAATCACTCAAATCTAATTTCCTTTTTGCTAATATATTTTTCGAGGCAACGTCAACCGAACACTGGATATTGTGATCGCCACGCCCCAGTGGCGGATCCAGAAAATCCATTGGGGGGGGGGGGGGGGAATGTAATGAGGCGGAATGTCAAGGGAACTTTGGGGAAGTATTGGAGGGGGATCGGAAAAAATTAAAATTAACATATAATAAAAACTGTCGCAAAATTTAGAGGGGGTGGGTGGGTTGGGCGGGTCCCTGGGCCCCCTAGTTCTGCCTTTGAGTCCCCCGCACAAGTTCCTGCACAAACGCCTTCTGGTATATATAATATATGCTTGCGGCTGTGAGCCTATTTCAGAAAATATCGTAAGTTTACATTTGCAAACTAGCAGTTATACCTATCACACGTTCATGATGTTTTGCATCTATTTAACCTAGAAAACCGGCCTCGGTGGCGTCGTGGTTAGGCCATCGGTTTACAGGCTGGTAAGTACTGGGTTCGGATCCCAGTTGAGGCATGTGCTTTTTAATCCAGATACCGACTCCAAACCCTGAGTGAGTGCTCCGCAAGGATCAATGGGTAGGTGTAAACCACTTGCACCGACCAGTGATCCATACCTGGTTCAACAAAGACCATGGTTTGTGCTATCCTGCCTGTGGGAAGCGCAAATAAAAGATCCCTTGCTGCTAATCGGAAAGATTAGCCCATGTAGTGGCGACAGCGGGTTTCCTCTCAAAATCTGTGTGGTCCTTAACCATAATATGTCTGACGCCATATAACCGTAAATAAAACGTGTTGAGTGCGTCGTTAAATAAAACATTTCTTTCTTTCTTTAACCTAGAAAATCAGGCATCGAAACAAAAACAGTACTAGACTAAGTGTTTGGTTACCCAGAGACAGGTTACCACAAAACACAGGTCCAATTGCCGTGTTTCGACACATTTATCAACTTTACTACAATTCCCATTATTATTACTACAGAATCCTTTCACAGACGCCATGACACTTAACTATTCATTCAAGGAAGGAGGAAAGGAAACGTTTTATTTAACGACGCACTCAACACATTGTATTTACGGTTATATGGCGTCAGACATATGGGTAAGATCCACACATATATTGGGGGAGGAAACCCGCTGTCGCCACTTCGTAGGCTACTCTTTTCGATTAGCAGCAAGGGATCATTTAAATGCACCATCCCACTGACAGGATAACATACCACGGCCTTTGATATACCAGTCGTGGTGCACTGGCTGGAACGAGAAATGGCCCAATGGGCCTACCGACGGGGATCGATCCCAGACCGACCACGCATCAAGCGATCGCTTTACCACTGGGCTACGTCCCGCCCCTAATTGAGTCAAGTGACTGTTCTCATTGATACTTGTAGGTCTATGTGTTTTTTTATATTTGTATAATAAACAATTAATCAATATTTAGCGGGTCTAGTTTTTGTTTAAATGATATTTTGTGAATAATGAATTTGTATCTTTCTCAACTTCATTTGACATGGGGTAACCTCCTTGGCCCCGTTTTACGAATCGATCATACATCTAAGATCACCTTAAGTGTATAAGATAGGTACATGGGCGTACGGGCTTCCATTGTTTTTAGGGGACAGGCTGGCTTTTGCCCAAATTAAACGGAAATGCACGAATATGCATAACAACATTAATTATTCATATTAGTAATACTACCAAACAGCTATATTGGGCTTCAAACGAATCACTAAGCATTTTTACATGGATTACAACTAATTTTGAGAGTAGAATGATAGAAATACATAGTAAAAAGGTCCCCCGAATATCTGTATCAGTTTTGCCTGAATTTGGGGTTTGGCCTTGCACTAAAGGGTGGGGGTGGGGCAGTTGTCCCCCTCCATGCTCTCCTGTGTTCTACGCTTCTGGATAGATATGGACTTAAGGTGATCTTAGAGCTAAGGTCAGTTCGTAAAATGGGGCCCAAGTAACCTGAACGACCGTTCTTGACTTATTTCGATGCCTGAAAATTACATCTGCATAATGCCATGTGACACTCCCCATGCATTTTTGTTTGGCAGATAGATTAAATATTTACTGATGTACTGCTTGGGTCAAGTTGTGTTGATACGCTGCTTATAATATACTGATGGAAAGAAATAAAGGATCACACAGACAACAAAACAAAATAATGACTGCATTAAAAATCAATTGATATTGTCAGAAGTTGACTGGGAACATATAGGCAGCACATTCAACACTACAGACATTCAGTCCCACATTACAACTTGGTATGAAATACAGACATTATTACGCTAGTAGTGAATTAAATTTGGTCTACAATTCGATGTGTTCCCTTATTTCTTTCCATCAGTATAGTTATATCAGTCTTACTGTGTTAGAAAATATTAACGTTAACAGTAATGGGAATTAATTTGGGTCAATAGAACCTATAGTCCAAAACCTATAATAATAGACTGTTCCCATGATGTTATTGCGAATATTTCCATCTGTTATGGAAGCGTAGAAACGACGAGAGAACAGTCAATAAACAAGGGAAGCCACTCTTGAGAACATGAAAAATCCAGTCGAGCAAAGATAATTGATAAGTGTTGCAATATTTTCGAATATTACATGCATCAGCTTTAAGGTAGCAACAACATTTCATTATTTAATTGAATAGAAGATGATACTGAATGTTTGTAGAGCCTTTGAGATTTGCATGAGCGAAAACAATAACAGGGGAGAAAGAAACGTGATATCTGTGTTTCAGAAAGACAGAGACTGAGAGAGAGAGAGAGAGAGAGAGAGAGAGAGAGAGAGAGAGAGAGAGAGAGAGAGAGAGAGAGAGAGATATGCAAGAGTTCGACCTGTACCCCCTTTCAATGGTTAGGGTTAGTCTTTAGATCTTTTGATATAGAGATGTACTGGTCAGAAAGAGAGATAGAAGCCAACAGGAGAGAAAGACAGACTGAGAGAGAGAGAGCAATCATTCGTACTGGTCTACAAGTTCAACACTGTCAACAGGGACATATCCTCGTTTAATCGAAAACCGTACGACTAAGAGGAAATGGCTGGTGCGCTATCAATTTAACGACATTAATGTTTACTGTGTTCAATTTAGAAATAAAAAGGTAAGTACATACTCGCATGTTATCTCTGTTCCATCAAAAATTACACCAGGTGGTAAAAAAACGTCATTTTAAAAACATTATCGAAAACCGTATTATGATGTTATCAACATAATGGCAACAACATAAAATCGTCTTTTCCCACGAAAACAGTAACATGACAGCCACGTGACCTAAAAGCGGCTATCTGGAAATGATCCATCATTACTCATTTGGCAGTGCTAGCAGATGTGTTTGATTGTGTGGATTCCGTTGTGCACCTGTTGCTGTTTAGGGATGCATTTGCATTGCATTCATTAAGATTCCAGGGTGCAAATTAACTGTAATAATACATTTCACTGTACATAAAACTTATTCTTACTTTTTTTCCCACATTTTTAAGGAAATTTGTTTTAAATGTACTTCCTTAACAAGAAGTTCTTGTTGTATCAACGATCGAACATGTGCAGACATTACAAAAGACCCGGAAGTAAAATAATACAGTTTTCGATTTCATACGGTTTTCGACAATTAGCGATACATCTAGCCCAGTGTTTGTTTTGTTTAACGACATCATTAGAGCGCATTGATTTATTAACCATCCGCTATTGGATGTCAGTGTAGCCCAGCTAGTGGTAAAGTGCTTCTGATGCACAGTCATAGTCAATCTCCAGCAGATCGATTCCTCAGGGTTTTATTACTTGTGTTTCTAGATGCCGATAACCGGCATCATTTACTCACAAAAGGCTATATCGTTTTTTATTCCCAATTTTGGACTAAAAAAAATTCAATCTGAATATAATTTTTTTTTTTTTATTACTATATATTTTTTAAAATGATACAGAACACTTGACAAACACTCCTTCCTTCACCCATAACATTTCACAACGCAAAATCGATATCATACTTTTAATAAATTACAAGTATATGTATCTAGTAGTCTTTTAAGTTTTTAAAATGAACCTGAAAATTCTTTAAAAAATTTGTAAAATGACGCTAAAATTCCCAAAGTTTAAACCATGGGTGTCAAAGTCAAATTTTAGAAATAAAACCCTGTCCCTGTTGGTTGGTCCACTGGGCTATTTCTTGTTCCAGCCAGTGCACCGTAAATGGTATATTAATGGCTGTGGTATATGCTATCCTGTCTGTGGGATGGTGTGTATAAAAAATACCTTGCTACTAATGCAAATGTGTAGCAGGTTTTTTCTCTGAGACTATGTAAAAATTACAAAATGTTTGCACAGATGGGGATTGATCCCAGAGACTGTCATTATGCATATGTATGTAGTACTTCCGAGTACTAAACATTTTTTTTTTTTTTTTTTTACTGTGGTACATGTTTTGTATGTAATTACAGTTTTATATATTTCTCAACTGATTGAACCTGTTTTTAAATTACACACAAAAATATAGTTTTTTAGTTATTTCCAAAACACTTAGTTTTCTTCTTTCAGTCTGAAATTGTTCTCTAAAAAAATTCTACAATGTTCATGCAGACTGGGAAGGACTTTAGAGCTAAATTTGTTTAAAACAAATAGTCCTCCTTTCCTTTGAACAGAATGGCAGATGCAGAAAAATCTGCCGTTACACCTTCTAGAAGTCAGGGGGCTGCTGGACCGACGACAACACCCGATTCCGAAACTGGCAAAAAGAAACAGAAAAGAAAACCAAAGCTGGCAGCAAGTGAAAGCAACAAGCTTGAGACACAAGGAAAAAAAGATGGTATGGAAGACCAGAAGAAGCCAGAGGTCAAAGGTCAGAGTAAACCAGAGGTCAAGGGTCAGAGTAAACCTGAGGTCAAAGGTCAGAGTAAGCCTGAGGTCAAAGGTCAGAGTAAGCCTGAGGTGAAAGTTCAGAGTAAACCGGATGTGAAAGGTCAGAATAGGTCAGAGGTCAAAGGTCAGAAGAAACCAGAGGTCAAGGGTCAGAAGAAACCAGGAGAGGTTGAGAAAGCGGAGGGTGTTAAAGCAGAAGGACAAGAGGGTGCTCAGAAAAGCAAGGCGGAATTGAAGGCGGAAAGACGAGCTAAACAGGTATGCATGTATATATTATGTTGAAGCCTTGAAGAGAATTTTTTTTTTTTTTATGTTGGTCCTCCTTTTTTGTTTTCTTGTCTCGCCTTTTGCAGAGTAAAAAGGCAAGATATAGGTGTTATATATTTCCGAAGGCAGTGGTGGTGTTAAATTAAAAAAAACCCCACCAAAAACCCAAACAAACAAAAACATTTGTGTTAAAGTTTCACATATAGATCAGTTTCTCAAAAAACACAAGTCCTAGGTGAGTCAAACTTGGTTTACAGTTGCACCTATGGATGCTCATCACAGTGCACCAAAAACTTTTATGGTTGGCGAGATATTTAATTCCATGGAATTCTTGTTTTATTCAGTTAGCTCAGGGCTTCTAGATTATGGTAGCCCCACTCCCATGGCTAGTGATATACAATGTTGGGCTAGTAAATAAATACTATTGCCATGCTTGACAGGGCTTCTAGATTATGGTAGCCCCACTCCCATGGCTAGTGATATTCAATGTTGGGCTAGTAAATAAATACTATTGCCATGCTTGACAGGGCTTCTAGATTATGGTAGCCCCATTCCCATGGCTAGTGATATTCAATGTTGGGCTAGTAAATAAATACTATTGCCATGCTAGACAGGGCTTCTAGATTATGGTAGCCCCACTCCCATGGCTAGTGGTATTCAATGTTGGGCTAGTAAATAAATACTATTGCCACGCTAGACAGGGCTTCTAGATTATGGTAGCCCCACTCCCATGGCTAGTGATATTCAATGTTGGGCTAGTAAATAAATACTATTGCCATGCTAGACAGGGCTTCTAGATTATGGTAGCCCCATTCCCATGGCTAGTGATATTCAATGTTGGGCTAGTAAATAAATACTATTGCCATGCTAGACAGGGCTTCTAGATTATGGTAGCCCCACTCCCATGGCTAGTGATATTCAATGTTGGGCTAGTAAATAAATACTACTGCCATGCCCGACGGCTAGTGACAGGGCTTCTAGATTATGGTAGCCCCACTCCCATGGCTAGTGATATTCAATGTTGGGCTAGTAAATAAATACTATTGCCATGCCCGACGGCTAGTGATATCTATGTTATGCTAGTAAATAAATACTATTGCCATCCCATGGCTAGTGATATTCAATGTTGGGCTAGTAAATAAATACTATTGCCATGCCCGACGGCTAGTGATATTCAATGTTGGGCTAGAAATAAATACTAGCCCCACTCCCGATGGCTAGTGATATTCAATGTTGGGCTAGTAAATAAATACTATTGCCATGCCCGACGGCTAGTGATATTCAATGTTGGGCTAGTAAATAAATACTATTGCCATGCCCGACGGCTAGTGATATTCAATGTTGGGCTAGTAAATAAATACTATTGCCATGCCCGACGGCTAGTGATATTCAATGTTGGGCTAGTAAATAAATACTATTGCCATGCCCGACGGCTAGTGATATTCAATGTTGGGCTAGTAAATAAATACTATTGCCATGCCCGACGGCTAGTGATATTCAATGTTGGGCTAGTAAATAAATACTATTGCCATGCCCGACGGCTAGTGATATTCAATGTTGGGCTAGTAAATAAATACTATTGCCATGCCCGACGGCTAGTGATATTCAATGTTGGGCTAGTAAATAAATACTATTGCCATGCCCGACGGCTAGTGATATTCAATGTTGGGCTAGTAAATAAATACTATTGCCATGCCCGACGGCTAGTGATATTCAATGTTGGGCTAGTAAATAAATACTATTGCCATGCCCGACGGCTAGTGATATTCAATGTTGGGCTAGTAAATAAATACTATTGCCATGCCCGACGGCTAGTGATATTCAATGTTGGGCTAGTAAATAAATACTATTGCCATGCCCGACGGCTAGTGATATTCAATGTTGGGCTAGTAAATAAATACTATTGCCATGCCCGACGGCTAGTGATATTCAATGTTGGGCTAGTAAATAAATACTATTGCCATGCCCGACGGCTAGTGATATTCAATGTTGGGCTAGTAAATAAATACTATTGCCATGCCCGACGGCTAGTGATATTCAATGTTGGGCTAGTAAATAAATACTATTGCCATGCCCGACGGCTAGTGATATTCAATGTTGGGCTAGTAAATAAATACTATTGCCATGCCCGACGGCTAGTGATATTCAATGTTGGGCTAGTAAATAAATACTATTGCCATGCCCGACGGCTAGTGATATTCAATGTTGGGCTAGTAAATAAATACTATTGCCATGCCCGACGGCTAGTGATATTCAATGTTGGGCTAGTAAATAAATACTATTGCCATGCCCGACGGCTAGTGATATTCAATGTTGGGCTAGTAAATAAATACTATTGCCATGCCCGACGGCTAGTGATATTCAATGTTGGGCTAGTAAATAAATACTATTGCCATGCCCGACGGCTAGTGATATTCAATGTTGGGCTAGTAAATAAATACTATTGCCATGCCCGACGGCTAGTGATATTCAATGTTGGGCTAGTAAATAAATACTATTGCCATGCCCGACGGCTAGTGATATTCAATGTTGGGCTAGTAAATAAATACTATTGCCATGCCCGACGGCTAGTGATATTCAATGTTGGGCTAGTAAATAAATACTATTGCCATGCCCGACGGCTAGTGATATTCAATGTTGGGCTAGTAAATAAATACTATTGCCATGCCCGACGGCTAGTGATATTCAATGTTGGGCTAGTAAATAAATACTATTGCCATGCCCGACGGCTAGTGATATTCAATGTTGGGCTAGTAAATAAATACTATTGCCATGCCCGACGGCTAGTGATATTCAATGTTGGGCTAGTAAATAAATACTATTGCCATGCCCGACGGCTAGTGATATTCAATGTTGGGCTAGTAAATAAATACTATTGCCATGCCCGACGGCTAGTGATATTCAATGTTGGGCTAGTAAATAAATACTATTGCCATGCCCGACGGCTAGTGATATTCAATGTTGGGCTAGTAAATAAATACTATTGCCATGCCCGACGGCTAGTGATATTCAATGTTGGGCTAGTAAATAAATACTATTGCCATGCCCGACGGCTAGTGATATTCAATGTTGGGCTAGTAAATAAATACTATTGCCATGCCCGACGGCTAGTGATATTCAATGTTGGGCTAGTAAATAAATACTATTGCCATGCCCGACGGCTAGTGATATTCAATGTTAGGCTAGTAAATAAATACTATTGCCATGCCCGACGGCTAGTGATATTCAATGTTAGGCTAGTAAATAAATACTATTGCCATGCCCGACGGCTAGTGATATTCAATGTTAGGCTAGTAAATAAATACTATTGCCATGCCCGACGGCTAGTGAATGTTGTTTTTCAAATGTTGCAGTTACATGTTTTTTTCACTACGCTATATTATTTTATACAAGTTGGGGGCGGGACATAGCCCACTGGGCCCACTGGGCTATTTCTTGTTTCAGCAAATGCTCCAAAACTAGTGTAACAAAGGCTGTGGTTTGTACTATCCTGTCTGTGGGATGGTGCATATAAAAGATCACTTGCTGCTGATCGAAAAGAGTAGCCCATGAACTGGCGACAGCAGATTTCCTCTATGAATATCTATGTGGTTCTTAACCATATGTCCGACATCATAAAATAAAATATGTTGAGGCATCGTTAAATAAAACATTTACTTCCTTCCTTATACAATTTGTGACTGTTATACATCGATAAATGCATTTTTTTTTACAAACAGCTCTTATATATACATGTAATATAAAGTAACAGTTATAATTGAAATTCAGTTTTTAACACAAATGATACAACTTGTATTACAGGAGGCCCAGCGAGCGGCCAAGGCAGCGAAGAAGGCGGAGCCACCGACTGTCAGTCAGAAGAAGGAGGCAGTACGGGTGTCGGACCACGTGCAGGCCGATGTTCCCGAGTCACAGAAACGGGTTGCTAAGAAACTGGAGAAGATGCAAGTCCCGCAGAGAAAGATGACTCAGCGGAAAGTGCGACTGTTCAGTCATCTGTACCAGTACGACAAACAACAGCCTTCCACGCAGTCACTGTCGTGAGTTCTTGAATTTACGCTCTAAATGTTTACAAAAAATACTGTAAACCAGATTAAAGGGACATTCCTGAGTTTACTGCATTGTAAGATGCTTCCGACTAATAAAATATTTCTACGATTAAACTTACATATTAAATATATTTTCTTGTTTAGAATATCAATGTCAGTGACAGTATTCAATGTGTTTCTGGTTGTCTTAATATTTGTAAGAAGCCCAAACTGGATTTTGTCTTCAAATAATTTCGTACGTCCGAAATTTTTTATTTTAGGAAATAAAATGAAATTTAACCTGGTACAAATATTAGAATGATCAGAAACACATTTAATATACAGCCACTAATATTTTATGCAGAAAAATATATTTGATATGTAATTACATTTGGTAAAAAGTCTGTTGGTCGATAACATCTTAAAAATTGCAGCAAACTCAGTAATGTCCCTTTAAACAAAGATTTCTTTGTGTTTTACAGATTTTCCAGTAGCG
Organism: Gigantopelta aegis; assembly: GCF_016097555.1. Classification (NCBI taxonomy): domain Eukaryota; kingdom Metazoa; phylum Mollusca; class Gastropoda; order Neomphalida; family Peltospiridae; genus Gigantopelta; species Gigantopelta aegis. Next base: position 14,368,138 of record NC_054705.1, read on the forward strand.
GGATTCACCCCGCTATAAAGAAGCTCGGTGTACAGTATGCTGAAGGAGTTGTCAGTGGTTCTAACGCGAGGTGCGTCGCTCTGTTGGCGGCTTTTAAAAAGGTTCGTATTTAAAGGGACAGACCCTAGTTTCAACCCGTGAAAATTAACACTACGTTTAGTTAATCTACAAACCTGTAACACATTTGGATAAAGTTACAACTGAGTGAAACAAGAGTCTGTGACTTTGAAATGGTGAAATACCCTCTTTAAATAGACTAAAAGTCGACTCCATAACTGTTACTTCAAAGATGCACGTGCATTTTTAAAAATATGAGAAATGCATTTTGTGATATTAAAAACACCAGGGTGACCAAAAACACTTCGAATGTACGGAAATTGATAATCTAAACAATAAAATCTTAAGTAAAATGATTTCAGTTATCAAAAACTTCTCTAATAATGAAAAAGATGCCTTTGTGTTTAAAACTAGGGTATGTCCCTTTAAGTTCTGGTATTTAATACGTATTGACATATTTCTTACAGGTTATTGTGGACTACTCCACGCCACATCAGAAAGAGTTGTCGAGGGATCTAGAAAACAAAATCAAACCATACATCAGGTGAGAAATGATCACAGTGCTGTAATAATAAACATGAACCGAGTTACAGGAAAGTATGTTTAACGAAACCCCAGTGTGGAAAAACACATCTGATATTGGATGTCATACAGAGGTAATGGCAATCCATACCCGGGGCCTAGCTTCCATACATGCAGGTACGCAGCTGCTGCGTATCACCTGAGATTACATTTCTTTTCAACATTACCTGTCCTCAAACCGGTGCACTCCCCCACCCCTCTACAGCTAGTAGTCTGGTCAGAACATCTCAAAAGCCAATGGGAAAAAGGGAGCATACAGTAGAAGAATTTAGGCCATCCCATTGGCTTTTGGGATGTTCAGACCAGACTACTAGCCGTAGGGGGGTAGGGAGTGCACTTGTTTGAGGACAGGTAATGTATCCATAAAAAAAAAAAAAACCCAAGTTTTCTCCAATTTTTAATTTTTTTTTTGTATGTGTGGGGTGGGTGGCACAGCCAATAGCGTTTTATTCCATCACCGAAAAAGTCTGCATACCATCTGAAAATCTCAAGCTAGGCCCCTGCATACAAAAATTAAAAAACAATAAAACATTGTGTAATTTACAACTGTGAAAGTCACATTCATGAAAGACATATTAACATAATATCACACAACTAAAATCTAAAGAACAAACTAAAATGTTATTGTTAGACCACAGATTCAGTTAAGGGTTAAAGTTTGTTTTGATTAACGACACCACTAGAACACGTTGATTTATTAATCATCGGCTATTGGATGTCAGACATTTGGTATTTTTTTACTTATAGTCTTGAAGAAGAAACCCGCTACAGTTTTCCATTTGTAGCAAGGGATCTGTGATATGCACCATCCCACAGACAGGATAGCACATACCACAGACAGGGTATCACATACATGTATGACTGCCTTTGATATACTGGCTAAAAGTGAGAAATAACCAAATGTGCCCACTGATGGGGATCGATCCTAGATCGACCAGACATCAGCTGAGCACTTAACCACAGATTCAGTGTGTTCTAGATAGTGAGAAGACGGCTAAATAACAGTACGTTAACTCCTATCTGAACTTTCCCACAAACAGAATGAAAAGGTACAAATACCTCAGCCTTTTGATATATCCACTGTGGCACTGGTTAACTCTGGGAGATTTGGATGAGTTAAACATTAAAGTTTATTTCGTTTAACGACACCACTGAAGCACACCCCTGCACGTGCTGTATCCTCACTGTGGTGCAGGGTTGTAACATTCTCTTTGAGAATGGCCAATACAGCACAAATTGAAGTTTAGAGTAAAAGTCAGTATCTATCTGTGATATTTGTATTTGTATTTTTGCACAGTTCTTTACACTGTTTTTAATTATATCTTGAATTTTTCTGTTGATGTTGATCATCACCTTATTTGTTTCCATTACCATAGTTTGACACCCAATAGCCGATGTATTTTTCGTGCTGGGGTGTCGCTAAACATTCATTCATTCAACACATTGGTTTTCTAATTTACGTTTATTCGGCGTCGGACATAGGGTTAAGGACCACGCAGATATTGAGGGAGAAAACCCGCTGTTGCCACATGGGCTACTCTTTTCAATTAGCAGCAAGGGATCTTTTATATGCACCATCCCACAGACATTGGCTATTAGATGTCAAACATTTGGTAATACTGACACACAGTCTTGAAGGAAAGTTGCCTAATTTTACTGTTACCTGCATGGGATCTTTTGTATGCACTTTTTAACAGACATGGCAGCAATTACCATGGTCATTGATATACTGGTTGGAATGGGAAAAACAAATGTCTGCTGAAGTGGTTTGATCCAACAACCTAAGCACCTCAGGTTGCCGAGCTTTGTCCCACACCTATATATCTGGATCAGGACAAAAATACAGTCGGAGAATACGTCCATGGAGGGGTTCATTAATTCGACCCAAGTAACTCGGCCATACTGACTGAGCTATGGGCGGGATTTAGCTCATTTGGTTGAGCGCTTGCTTGAGGTGCTTGCATCGCAGGATCGAACCACCTCGGTGGATCTATTCAGTTGATTGGTCTTTTTCTCGTTTCAACCAGTGCACCACAACTGGACAAAGCCCGTGGTATGTGCTTTCCTTTCTATAATCGATCCTATACTGCATTAGAAAAAATGTAGCGGATTTCCTCTGATGACTACGAGTCAGAATTACCAAATGTTTGACATCCAATAGCCGATAATTAATTAATCAATGTGCTCCGGTGGTGTTGTTAAACAAAACAAACAAACTGACTGAGCTAGATCCCACGCTGAATCCAATGAGTCTACCATTGCGATTGATTCTATGAATGGGCATACACTGTAGTAGAGGAATGTGTGATTGTTTATAATGTTGTGTGTTGTTTGTTTCCAGTTTCCTCGTACAGTGTCGGCCCCTGGCTGTTAGTATGGGGAGTGCGATCAAATACCTCAAGTGGAACATCACACATATTCCTAGAGATATGTCCGACTCAGAGGTAGGTCTACCATCTCTTTGATTAGCAGTATTTTGATACATAAGTATTTTCAGGTGTTTGGAAGATTTTTGTCAGCTGTGTAACTATCTAGCCTTGACCTTAACCTTTTTCAGTGGTAGCCCACCGGTCTATCAGGTTATAAAATCCGGTAGCCCTCAGTAAAAATTGGTAGCCCCATAATTTTAATAATTTAAAAAAACAAACATTTTTATTATTTTTTATTTAAGCATATTGTTTTAGGTGGGGGTTTTATGTGTTTAAGTGTCTTGTTGATTGTGGAGTAACTGGATGTGCAAAAAAAAATCTAGTAGACCGATGGACTACTGAGTTTAGACATCTGATAGCCCGAGCAACAAATTGGTAGCCAAAACACCCTGGGCTATAGCTAAGGTTGGGCCCTGTACAGGTAGCTTTAAATTAGTTGTAAACAAAAATTAAAGCTTGTTTCGTTTAACGATACCACTAGAGCACCTTTATGTATTTGGTGTCAAACATTTAGTAATTCCCACAGACAGAGCAACACATAGCACAGCCTTTGATGTACCAGTTGTAGTGCCCTTGTTGGAATGGGAAAAACCCCAATCGGACAAGGAGTCCACTGAGGTGAGTTGATCCTTCGATGCAAGCACCTCGTGAGCTAGATTCTTGAAAATGATGTAAATCTTTCCTTCATTACCATTAATATAGCCAGTGCACCACGACTGGTATATCAAAGACCGTGGTATGTGCCATCCTGTGTGCGATGGTGCATGAAATATCCCTTGCTACTAATAGGTGTGCACTACAACAGCTTGCTCTGAATGTGCACATAAAATCCTACAATCTATTTAAAATTAGCTCCACTGGTTAATTACTATTACCTGTGGATCTAACCGCACCCTGTTGGAGCTCATGTCCAGTTGACCTTTCATTCGACCAATCAAAACCTTACTTGCAAAATTATGCCAGTGATTTGAAAAGAATTTGAAAACATTCAGGATTATGCCGAGGGTATACGAAATGATTCGGGTGAATTACGAAGTATGCCGGAAACTAATTTCAATACAAAATTTTATATAAAATTTGTTTCAAGACGAAAACCCCCAACTGTTATGGTATAGCCATAAAATCAGTTTATACTAGTATACAATCTCAAGTTTATTACTGCACTCTTCCCCTTTAATGTTGAAATAGACCAACAAGTTCGCTTATTGTATAAATAGTCTCACACAATATTTTTAGAATTTGTATGCTTCCAAATAACGCTATAAAAGGCGAAGTGTAATTGGTCGATATTTAAATTGTTATTTTATAGATGAAATGTCACCTGGACATGAGTCCACGCAATGCTGTTAGATCTACTGGTAGACCAGTAGAGCTAATTTTAATCAGATTGAAAATCCTATTACCTGACCTAGCAAAAAAATGTAGCGGGTTTTCTCTCTAAAACTATATGTCAAAATTAGATCAACTTTGACGTATGTGGTGATTTACCCACTTTTGGTGGAGTTATGGCCCTAGAACTTAGATGTAAAAATTTGTTTTCCCGGACTTTTTTTCAGAAGACCTTTAGATACTGAGCTGAAATTTTGTGTATAGGTTTATCATGTACTGTTACAGATCAAGTTTGACTTTCATGACAATTTACCCATTTTTGACAGAGTTATGACCCTTGTCCTTTGTCCTTGCACTTCAATGAAACAACCCATTTATTTGGACAAGTGAACATATTGGCAGACAAGTAGATTTCTAGATGTATTTGTCTGGTGGACTAGTGAAAAAACTAGGCATAGAGGCCCAACATGCCTTGGTCCGTAAAGTAAGCACTTTGACGGCATGGAAGTGCCTTAAATCAACTGCCGCTACATCTTGAGTTGAAGTGCTTTAGAAAAACAATTATCACAAGTACGAGCGTGGCAGTCGACTACCTCTTGCAAACAACTTGTATACCAGTATATCAAGCACACCTAATTACTATGACAGGTAAAACACTTCCTAAATACCTAACAATGGACCTGTCAACTGCTCACAATTGGTGTTTGGTAATTTTACAGAACAGAACAGAACTTTATTACACTCAGGCCGTTATGCAACGGAGTAAGAGGAACATACATAGTCTGATTTTGACAAGATGGTTAACAGGAGGATACAAATAATAGGAATACATTGCCTGGTACATATATGAATCCAAATACAAATACAAATACAGTACATTACATTACATTACATTACATTACATTACATTATAAAGATATGTGTATTAATTTTATAAATACATGATATTACATTATAGAGATATGTGTATTAACCATATAGATACATTCTGCGATGTAACAAAGTAGAGGTATATTGTAAAATATAATTATTCAGAAAATTTCAGTTACAACTGTATACTTTATAATTATTGGTATTACAATATATAGGTATAAATAAAATAAATTAATAATAATAATAATAAAAATTAAATTTTCAGAAAATAACAATAAGACATAAAATAATGTAATACGATTTAAAATATATCAAGTATAGTTCTATGTTGACCTTTAGTTTCATTAACTGGTTAATGTATGGTAATTTTGGTTGTTGTTGGATATTGTTGTTGTTATGGGCGTTTAAATACTTGAAAAATTATATGCATGAATTTGGCAAATTTTTTTAGTGTGCTTATTCTTTTACTGCTCATAAGTTCTCTAAATTTATATATATTTGGTCGTATATAATAATAATATGGACGTAAACATTCTTTCCGGGTATTATTAAAAAACTACATACAAATAAATAATGAAATTCATCTCCTATGTCGTTTTCATCACAAATAGAACAAAGTCTATCTTCTAATAGAACTGTATTCCAACGTCCAGTCTCAACCACATCTACTGGGACCGCTAATCCGTCAGGAAGGCACTTATACGTAATGGGATTCCGTGATGAGCAATCAAGCTTCAAGGCCGATCAAAGAAGATGCCCATTATACACTGAATTAGTTTACAATAATCATCTTTGTTAGCAGGGCCATAGCTACATGTGGGATTTTTTATTTTTTTTTGGGGGGGGGGAGGGGGGCAACTGAGTAGTTAATAGTCTAATACACCTTAACCGGTTAAGAAAAGAATTTTCTTTAAGTTTCTATAATGTTTTCCGGATTTTTTTGCCCCTGGTAGCTACCGCCCTGGTTAGATAATGTTAGATATATATTTGTATGACTGTGGGGTGACGTTTAATAAGTTAGCTGGATTTTATAAAAACCGTAAATTTTAATTTTTATTAACATTCTTTTTTTTAAATAAATAGATTATACTGTGAAGTCGGCATTCTTAGCCTAGGTATTTTACAAGCAGAAATCACAACAAGCATTTAAAAAGCATGAGTAGCTCGATTGAAGGCAAACACTTAAAGGGACATTCCGGAGTTTGCTGCATTGTAAGATGTTTCCGAAAAATTTAATATTTCTACGATTAAACTTACATATTAAATATATTTTCTTGTTTAGAATATCAGTGTCTGTATATTCAATGTGTTTCCGGTCGTCTTAATATTTGTAAGAAGCCCAAACTGGATTTTGTCTACGAAATTTTTTATTTTAGAAAATAAAATGAAATTTTACCTAGTAAAAATATTAGAACGATCAGAAACACGTTTAATATACAGCCACTAATATTTTATGCAGAAAAATATATTTGATATGTAATTACAATCGTTAAAAAGTCTCTGTTAGTTGATAACATATTAAAAATTGCAGAAAACTTTAACTGTTTTCAACCCACTACCCCACTTATTTTGGTTTGATTTGTGTTATACTGATGCTAAAAATGTAAGCGCCTTAAGAACATCCTGGGGAAAGGTCTGAAGCTCTGATAGGTTTGTTCAAGTTGTAAAGTTCTTCTTTTTTATTTTTCTGTTTTTTATTGTAGGCAAAACAGAAACTCACACAAAGTATTGATAGTTTTATTCACGAGAACATAATCGTAGCAGCTCAGGCAATCTCCATATACGCCTGTGAAAAGATTGCAGATGGTGATGTCATTGTCGTCTATGCATGGCAAGTGGTTTTGTGGTTTACTGTATGTGTTGGATGTATACTGTTGGATCATGACCTTTATGACACACCCACACCCACCCACAACCTCTTTCTCACTCTTTATCTCTACCTCTCTCTGTCTGTCTCTCTCTCTTTCTCTTTAAAATGTGCTGTCAGATTATCAGACTCAAAAACTCTTCCATCCTCTCTCACCCTCACTTTCTCTCTTTCTTTCTGTCTGTCCATGTATCTCTACCCACCCCTAAATCCACCCCTACTAATCACTCACCTACCAAGAAAAAATTCCTTGCTGCTAATTGAAATAGAATAGCTCATGAAGTGGCAACAGCAGGTTTCCTCTCTCAATATCTGTGTGGTCCTTAACCATATGTCCGACGCCATATAACTGTACATAAAATGTGTTGAGTGTGTCATTAAATAAAACATTTCCTTCCTTCACCTACCAAGAAAATCCGCTCATAATTTGTCAACTGTCTCACTCACGCATCCACTTAAAATAGTACGTCCACCTACCTTCTTATTCATTCATACACACATGGTTAATACATTGATTCAAATGTATTCGTGTGTGCACACACACACACATATACAGACAGACAGATACACACACACACATACACCTACACGTACACCTACACACATAATTACTAACTCATTCACTTACCCTCTTGCTCATAATCTTCATGTTTGTTTTCCTATCAGGCTAAAGATGATCAATTATTTTCTTCATTTGTAGCTCGTCTTTGATCCGACATGTTCTGTGTGATGCACACCAACAAGGAAAGAAATTCCGAGTTATCGTCGTAGATGGCCGACCGAGAATGGAAGGTTTGTTTTCAAAATAGGACTAATTGTTCAAATTGGAAGCCATGTCATGGTAAGCAGATTTATAGAAAGTCATGTCGGTAATTTAAAGGCTGCGAAATGACGTTTTTGATTGTGTAAAATTTATGGATTCCAATATTTGAAACTTGTTGATGAATTTTATTTATTATGGATGATGACCGGCCTCGGTGGCGTCGTGGCAGGCCATCGGTCTACAGGCTGGTAGGTACTGGGTTCGGATCCCAGTCGAGGCATGGGATTTTTAATCCAGATACCGACTCCAAACCCTGAGTGAGTGCTCCGCAAGGCTCAATGGGTAGGTGTAAACAACTAGCACCGACCAGTGATCCATAACTGGTTCAACAAAGGCCATGGTTTGTGCTATCCTGCCTGTGGGAAGCGCAAATAAAAGATCCCTTGCTGCCAATCGGAAGAGTAGCCCATGCAGTGGCGACAGCGGGTTTCCTCTCAAAATATGTGTGGTCCTTAACCATATGTCTGACGCCATATAACCGTAAATAAAATGTGTTGAGTGCATCGTTAAATAAACCAGTTCTTTCTTTCTTTCTTATTATGGATGAATTATATTATACAAAGTATATTTCAAATGTTGAATTCCGATTTTTTTCCCTTTTAAATCATTTATTATGATTATTTGAGCCAATTATATTATCTAGATTTTTTTAAAAAAGAAACAGTTTAGCTATGAATATGTTTGATTAAATATCAATTCTTATTATATACATATATAGAACTTCACATACATTGTTTTTGCTTCCTGTTTATTGCACAAGAATATATACCACGAGACCGCGTAGCTGTCGAATGTTATGTTCTTTTGTAAAATAAACGAGTGCAATAAATAGGAAGCGAAAACAACATATGTGAAGTTCTGTATTTATTACATACCTTCTTTTATGTTTTACAAAAACGGTTTTTAGTTTAACATCATAACAACACTTTCTTAAATCTATGATCAAAACTCCTTTCATGGATTTGCTTTACATTAAGAATCAAGCTCTGCGACAGCCTTGTGTAATGTTTCAAATAAAATGTGAGTCATTTGTAAATCATATATGATGTCAGTAAATAAAAGGCGTTAACTGCAGTAAAAAGAAAAAGTGAATTCCCCATTTAAAAGTTCCGGTCTATATCGCACATGCAATACAAAATAAATTTATCACTCGGTTTCAAAATGTCTTTATCACTATAGTAAGATTGAATAGGTATGTAATAAATAGCAATGAAATACAGTTTATAGAACTACAAAAAGTAATATTTTCACTATTTTACATGTACCTGTAGTTGCAGTGAAAATATAGAAATTGTATTTATATTTTTATGAACGTTCATGGATCAGTTATCTCCCTTGTAAATTATTACAAGTTTAAGTTTGATGATTAGCAATGCATCTGGTTGTATTTGAAAAATAAATAAATTTAATTTAAACAATTGTGCAGTACCAGTAAAAAATGGATGTGAAGTGCAATTACGATAAAATATGTAAAACTGATTGCATACGAAGCTAAATAATAATGACACAATGTCCTGTCGTTGAGAGTCAACAAAAGTTCAACTGGAAGAAAAATATCATGGCGTTAGGCCTACATGTATTCAATAGGATCAGCAAAAGATATTAACAAAAAAAGCAAAGGATATTGTCAAAAACTAAGATGTATATAATAAATGGACCATTTCATGGTGGTTTTTTCAAATACAATTTTTATGTCAACTCGTGATGAAAACCATCTTTTCGCTCATTGACATAAAAATTGTAATCGAAAAAAAACCCCATGAAATAGCCTCTATATCCCGCATGGTATCCCTTTCATGGGGGAGGGGAAGGGTGAAATTATAAAAGTAATTCACTATTTCCAAGGCTGTTATCCAGATTTGAATACCCAACTGAAGCCCGTTATTGCCACACACTGCTCCAAAATAAGTTAATGCAAATGATCATTTACTCTGATCAGAGTTACTTCCCTTCTAACTTTGGGATCCTTGTCACAGACCACTATTATTTATTCTATATGTTTCTATGTAGCGTTAGTGGCTATGGCACTTTTATTAATATCAGTAGGCCCATGGATTTTTTTTAATGCACTTTTGCGTGAAAGAAACATACCCTGAAAAGGACAATCCCTGTTGTCTAGCTCTTTCTCCCAGCATATTGGTTTAAACAAACACACCCTCTAAACCTGGCCGGAGTACACCTCTTTTACACAAAAAGCACTACTTTTGCATGGGCCGGAATTACCACAAACAAGTCTTCAATGTTAACAAGTTACACATGTTTACAAACTACATGCTCTTCCCTGTCAACTTCAGTTTAATAATTGCCATGAAATAATCACTGTCAAACAGCAGACTACTTGTGTAGATATATTTCTGGATTTTGGTCAACCAGATGGGAAGATAACTGTGATCTGAGGCCTCCTGTTTGCACTCAAGACTCTTAATTTGGTGGAACCAGCCTCGGTGGTGTTGTGGTTAAGCCATCGGACATACAGCTGGTAGGTACAGGGTTTGCAGCCCGGTACTGGCTTCCACCCAGAGTGAGTTTTAACAACTTAATGGGTAGGTTTAAGACCACTACACCCTCTTCTCTTTCATTTACCACTAACAACTTACCCTGTGTCTTGCACAGGCAGCCCAGATAGCTGTGGTGTATGTCCAGGACAGCGTGTTAGAATCTTATTTGGATATAAGCATGAAAAATAAGTTGAAATGAAATCGTTTTGGTTTTGCAGGTAAAGAGATGCTGAGAAGACTGGTGAAAGACAACATTCAGTGTTCTTACGTTCTCATCAACTGTGCATCATACATCATGCAAGAGGTTAGTTTTTAGACACGTAAACGACATTGCAGTGGTCTATGAGAGAGACTTAGTGGGGAGGGAGGAACCACTGAAATTGCCATGGGGGTGGGGGGGTCATGGGGGGTCATGCTCGCATTTTTTCTCCACAACCATTATATAGTTTCCTGTCTCCCCATAAAACACATTGTGTGCTTGAACTAAGGGAAAAAGAGCATATAGAGCAACTAGTGAAAATGCAACCCAGTGAACTCTTTCCTTCGTTCATAACCTACAGGCTGGTAGGTACTGGGTTCGGATCCCAGTCGAGGCATGGGATTTTTAATCCAGATACCAACTCCAAACCCTGAGTGAGTGCTCCACAAGGATCAATGGGTAGGTGTAAACCACTTGCACCGACCAGTGATCCATAACTGGTTCAACAAAGGCCATGGTTTGTGTTATCCTGCCTGTGGGAAGCGCAAATAAAAGATCCCTTGCCGCCTATCATAAAAGAGTAGCCTATGTGGGGACAGTGGCTTTCCTCTAAAAAAAACCAGTGTCAGAATGACCATATGTTTGACGTCCAATAGCCGATGATAAGATAAAAAATCAATGTGCTCTAGTGGCGTCGTTAAATAAAACAAACTTTACTTTACTTTACTGTTCATAACCTGTACCATTTATTGTATTTTTGTATTGCTATAAGTGTTGTGTATACTTTATGTAACAAACGTTCTTCTTCTTGCGAAAAAAACAAGTGCATGTCAGTAATTTAGTTAACTTATTGACACTATGGGTGAGGGTTTTTATTGCAGTCACTATTTTATATCACTATTTATGTGATGCCGTATTTTTGTTTTCTTGTTGACATCTTTTGTTGACATCTTGTGTTTAATTTGATAGTGCTTTGTTTTTCAGGCTACCAAAGTGTTTCTAGTTTTGTTTTCTTGTTGACATCTTGTGTTTAATTTGATAATGTTTTTTTTTTCAGGCCACCAAAGTGTTTCTTGGCGCCCATGCTCTTCTAGCGAATGGTTTCGTCATGTCGCGAGTCGGGAGTTCTCTGATCGCTATGATCGCCCGGTCGTGTAACGTTCCCGTCATGGTCTGCTGTGAAACGTACAAGTTCTGTGAACGAGTGCAGACTGATTCGTTTGTCTTTAACGAACTAGGTACTGTAAACCGGGTGAAAAAATGCATTCAAAAATATTTTGCCTAAAAGATTTCATTGGTTCTATTTATCGCTCAATTTTTTGTTTGCATTTTTGAATACATGTACAGTCAAAACTGTCCTAGCGGCCACCTGTGATCAGTGGTCACGTTTTTCCCTCCTAAATGATTTATAATGTAAACGCATCTGTAATAAGCAGACACCTGTCTAACACTGCCAGTGGCCACCTAAATCGGATCCCAAATTGTTAAAATACCTGTAAGCGGCCACAGTAAATGTTTACTGCTATATAAAAAGGATATTTTAACAACAGTGATAAGATGCAGCAAATAACCGATCTTCACACCTTAGTTTTTAGTACCCATTCAGGCCTGACATCTCAACTGTATCAATTAAGAAAGTATGACTCTAGAATGCATCTAATTGCCTCTAGGCAGGCTACGCTTGACATTTGTAGATTCACTTACTATGACAATACACCGCATGAAGTAGGAATTACTAGTAAATGAAAAGGAACGGTTAATTTAATAAATTGCATGTTTTCTGAAGTTCATTTATAGTCAACTGTGAAGCACGCATCCATTAATTATCAGTATTGACGGTAAAACAAGAAACAACAACTATTTTAAAGACTCTATATGTGGCAACCTGTAATCAGCGGCCACCTGTCTTAAACGGCCAATTTTATCTACTCTCTTGTGTGTGACCGCTTAAGGCAGGTTTGACTGTACATGTATATTATAACTTTTGCGTCAGCCGTGCCCGACTTCGAGTAATCAAATTTATATGCAAGCATTATTTTCACTGCAGATACCAGCAGTTGTTTACAAAATGTATATATCGCATGAATGCACTAAGATGTGTAATTCTCCCCCCCCCCCCCCCCCCCCCCCCCCCCCCCCCCCCAAATGTCACAATATTAATTTGATAATCATAATTATAACAATAGCCTTCCGTAATTGAAAGATGGGGAAAATTGTCTTGGACTAGGGCAAAAAGCAAGATAAAGAAAGAAAAACAAAGCAAAAATGTTTTGGAGCAATAAATAGAACCAATGAAATATATGAAAAAAACCATATATGAAATTACATTTTGTTTTCCGATCTAGTGATATACTGTATAGATTTTCAATCCATGACTCATAAGTTTTTTAATGTATTCATATAATTTGTTTCTTTTAAATATTAACACCTTGCCATAACGAACAGGGCCAGATCCAGAATTTTGTAAAAAAAAAAAAAAAAGGGGGGTCGGTCACAAAATTCTAAAAAGGGAAAGTCGGAGTTTGTCAGAGGCCGATGAGCCGAGCTCCCAAAGGAACAGAGATCTGTAGGCAGTTTGGGAGTGGGGGGGTGCATTTCCCCTGAAAAATTTAGAAATAAGGATGCTAAGATATGTGTTATCCGAACAATTTAGTGCTGTTTATTGTGAATGATGAATTTTGTTTTTGAAAAGTCAGTAAAAGGTCACTTTAAATGATCAGGATCGGCAAATGAAGATAATATTTTTTTTGGTATAATGACCTGACAATTTACCAAGTGCATTATTTAGAGAATAGTCAATGAGCTACGAGGCAATATCGTTTATCTTGCACGAGTGAACTGAAAGGCTAGAGAAGGACAACATCAATTCACGAGTGCAAGATAAACAGTATTGCAGAGTAGCGAATTGGGTATTCTATTTATTACCCATTATCAATATTTATCATTTTATGGAAATTTTCAAATGACCAGCGTCGTGGTTAGGCCATCGGTCTACAGGCTGGTAGGTACTGGGTTCGGATCCCAGTCGAGGCATGGGATTTTTAATCCAGATACCGACTCCAAACCCTGAGTGAGTGCTCCGCAAGGCTCAATGGGTAGGTGTCAACCACTTGCATCGACCAGTGATCCATAACTGGTTCAACAAAGGCCATGGTTTGTGCTATCCTGCCTGTGGGAAGTGCAAATAAAAGATGCCTTGCTGCCTGTCGTAAAAGAGTAGCCTATGTGGCGATAGCGGGTTTCCTCTAATAAACAGTGTCAGAATGACCATATATTTGACGTCCAGTAGCCGATGATAAGATAAAAAATCAATGTGCTCTAGTGGCGTCGTTAAATAAAACAAACTTTACTTTTTATTTACAAATGATACTATTATTGAAAACTAGTTAGAACAAAAGACAGCATTGCATCATGGCTGTGACGTATGTATCGCTGATGACATGATCAGCTATCAGTTGCGACTCTAAACCAATAGTGAAAGACTGATTATGAGTCAAAACATATCTAGGAGAAGATTTTTTTTCTTTCCTCATTTCTCTCTGTCCATATGGATAATAATATTTATTCCTATTTTACGATCCACAGGTGACCCTAACGACCTTGGTTAAGATAGGAAACAAACAGCCGTACCTGTCCGAGTGGAAGCAACATGACCACCTGTTCCTCCTCAACCTGGCGTATGACGTCACGCCTCCTGAACTCATTTCGGCTGTTATCACCGAACTCGGAATGATCCCCTGCACGTCCGTGCCTGTAGTGTTACGAGTCAAACACGCAGAGACGAACGAAACGTGACCAGAAGTAAGCCGATCTGACTTTTAGTAACTCGTCTTTCGTACAGTAAAATATTATTATAAAATAACTTTTTGTTATTTATTGATTGAAAGATTAATTATGAAGAATGATTAATCATTAATTTTACATCCTGGGACCATATTTTCGAAGCTATCTTAGCGCTAAGAAACTCAGGGCTTCGAGATTATGGTAGCCCTCACTCCCGTGGCTAGTGATATTCAATGTTGGGCTAGTAACTTACTATTGCCATGCCCAACAGCTAGTGATTTAAAAAAAAAAATTGTCACATGCTGCAGTTAAGTCTGTTTTGTAAATATGAATATCCTGCCCCTACCACCACTCAATGTCAGTGGTTTTAAGCTTTATCTCCATCTTTAGGTGACATATCTGATTATTACTATTAACTTGTAAAATTTTAATAACTTAAAGTAAAGTAGGGCTGAAGAATTTTCAATTGTGACTAGTAAATTTGTAAAATCACTGGTCCCATGGCCCTGAGAAACTAACACCATCGTTGGCTATGACTTCACCATAGCACATGCCATAGTGATGTCATAGCATAGAATAGTAGTTCTAAGATAGCTTCGAAAATATTGGCCCAGATTTAAAGGGACACACCCTAGTTACGTTTATTTGTTAACCATTACGGCGTTGTTTTTCGCTATTAAACCCCATTTTTCACAAATAAAATTGCACTTTACTTACATTTTATTATTTAGAATACACATTTCCATTCACCTGAAGTGCTTTTTGGTAATCCTGATGTTTGTAAAACCACGAAATGCATTTTTTGAATTTTTTCACAAAACGTGTTGTCGAGAAAAAAACGTTAAGCAAGCGAGGTCCAATCTATTTTTAATGTCACAGACGTTGGTATATCATGTGACCGTTATCATTTTGGTTCGGTTTGTTTTCTCGTGCACGGTTCGCGCAATCAACATCCGATTTGTTGTTGTTCATTTGTGAGATTTTTCTTCACAGTTCGTGAACATTTTCAGTAACAATAAAGTTCAGACAAGTAAGTGTCTCAATACAAAACGTTACAAACCCTTAAAACCAATAATTTTGCTAAGTCTTACGATATCTGGAGAGGGGATACAACCAGGACAGAACAGTTGGAACTTGTCCAGGAGAGGTGAAACGAACGCACCCCAAGTCTGTGAAATTTGTTGTGACGTAGGCATTGTTGTGCTTCTACCGGTGACATCAGAATACTAACTTTCAAAATTATTTCAAGCAATTGGGACATGGGGATTCCCATGGTATTTATCGATATAAAACCTGCTTTTTCACTCCATTTGATAAAAGCGTGATCTAAGTGTGTTACAGGTTTGTAGATTAACCAAATTATAATTTATTTTCGCTGGATGGAACTAGGGTGTGCGGCTTTAAAAAAAAAAAAAGTTTTCAAACAAAACTTGTTTATGGTATGAAAGGCATTTATTTTTGCTGAATTTTAAAAAACTTTTGGTGTAATTTCTGAAAATAGGAAAATGGGTATCTTTAAAAATGATGCATCAATGTGCTGTAGTGGTATCGTTAAACAAACTTTCTGTAACTGAAAACCACATCATGTAGTGTGTTGCCGGTCTACTGAGATTCGGTAGGAGTTGCTTCCCTTTTTTAAACACTCAAGAATGGTAATGTTTGAAAATCTAGGTGGCAAATTTATGGGTTTTATTTATTAATATGTCATAGCAGCTATTCATTTCTTTTAAGGTAGAATGTTAAATATTGTCCACTTTAATTATTATATAGGCTAATGCAGGCCCATAGCCAATAGGTTGGGGGGGGGGGGTTCGGTCGCCCCCCCCTCCACCGGTGATTTTTTTTTTATCAACACAAAATTGCAACTCATGTGCCTCACCATAAGCCTAAACGACCTCCCCCCCCCCCCTTAAAATCCTGGCTACAGGGCTGTAACGTTTGTATGCTCTATAATGTAAAAGCAATACTGCCGAATTAAAATTATTTGTTTTGTTTAACAACACCACTAGAGCACATTGATTTATAAATCATCAGCTACTGGATGTCAAACATTTGGGAATTTTGACATAGTCTTAGAGAGAAGACCAGCTACATTTTCCCATTCATTCATTTCAACTTATTTTCATGCTTATATCCAATTAAGGTTCAAGCACGCTGTCCTGGGTACACACCTTGGCTATCTAGGCTGTCTGTGCAGGACAGTGGGTTAGTTGTTAGTTGGTTAGTGAGAGAGAAGAGGGTGTAGTGGTCTTACACTTATCCACTGAGCCCTTAAGAACTCGCTCTGGAGCCGGTACTGGGCTGCGAACCCTGTACCTACCAGCCTGTAGCCTGATGGCTTAACCACTGTGCCACCGAGGCCGGTAATAATATTCCCGCAACCCATTTAGTAACAAAGGATCTTTTATATCCCACTGGCAGGATAGCACATACCATGGCCTTTGATATACCAGTCATGGTGCACCGGCTGAAACAAGAAATAATAAATTATAGACTTGGAGAAAACCTGCAACATTTTTTTCATTAGCAACAAGTTTTTTTTTAATATGCAATTTCCCCATAAACAGGATAGCACATACAATGACCTTTAATATACCAGTCATGGGCACTAGATGGGACAGGATGAAGTTAATAAAAAATGTGTTTTGTTTAACACCACCATTAGGATACACTGATTTATTAATCATCAGCTACTGGATGTCAGACATTTGGTAATTGTTACAGTCTTAGAGAAAATCCACTACATTTTTCCATTAGCAGCAAGGGATCTTTTATATGCACCATCCCACTGGCAGGATAGCACATACCATAGCCTTTGATATACCAGTTGTAGTGCCCTGGCTGGAATGAGAAATAGCTCAATGGGCTCCACCAACACAGATCGATCCTATCTGGGGACTTCTCAATACTAGACCGACCGAGCATCAAGCGAGCGCTTTACCACTGGGCTACATCCCGTCCCAGACAGGATAAAGCCAGTGTGTCTGCCAACGTGGTTCAATCCTATGACCAAGGATCTCAGGTGAGAGATTTACCGACTGACTTAGATCCTGTTCTATACCCAAAAAAAAAATCTGTAACAAAATATATAAATAAATATATATACATTGTACTACAAGAAACAAAATACACAGTGTGAACTAACTTTTATTTCATACTTCTGTCATATTTCATTTACAAAAATATTGATAAATACATGATTTTATTTGGAATGATCGCACCAAATCATCTCTATTATTATCTAAAATAAGTAATAATCATTAAGTAATATTACTGGCACTTTCATCAACTCCAATACAATTCAGTAACAGATAAAATCATTCTAATCTATTTTTAATAAGGAAGGTCAGGGCCATAGCTAGGATGGGAGGGGAAAAATTAATGGTTATTGATATTAACGTTTAAAGTACATGTATGTAACGTCCATGAAATGGCTGCAAAATGGCATTTCAGAGCCTCTAGATTAAAAAAATTCCAGGGGGCATGTCCCCAGACCCCCTCGCCATGTGTCTTACACTTTTCATGCTCGTTTGTTCCATTAATTCATCTGCCTCTCCCCCCTTACAAAAAATCCTAGCTACGGCCCTGAGGGTGGGTGGTCACAGATGACCTTCCCACTCCACCTATACTTCAAATGGAGCTCACAAAATTAAAATACTGAATTAAAGTTTTAAATTTGTCACCAGATTTATCACAAAAGGGGCATTTACAAGCACACGTCTTCATGAACACAATTATAGCAAGCCGAAGACCACTTTCCAGTGATAGAAATAAACAGAATTTTTCACTAGTCCACCGGACAAATACATCTAGAAATCTACTTGTCCGACAATATTTTTACTTGGTCCAAATAAATAGTTTGTTTTAATCAAGTACAAGGACAATGTTTTTCATTATGTTTTTCATTGCTCAAAATGAAACTTCATTGAACATTTTCACTTGTCCACTGGACAACCACTAAGGTACATTTTGTTTGTCTGAGCAGATTTTCGCTTGTCAGGACAAACGAACAAGTGCTTATTTCGAACACTGCTTTTCTGAAATAGTGTCATGGGAACAGTCAAGAAGTTTCAAATAAAAATAATTAAAATGTTGATTTTAAGAAGGTCCATTTCTGCTCTCCTAAACTTTTTAGGAGAGTTAGGAGACCAACAAGTGATTACTCGCCTTTCTAGCTCGAGTGTCCTCCAGCTGTGGTCTACTGAAGTGTTGTAAGTAGACCACAGCTAGACAGGGTTTCTGCCAGAGGATATATTTGTTAAAATGCCATCCCCTCAGAAATACTCAAAATTGTTTATATTTTTTAGTTGAGCTTTTGACAAAATTAATTACTCTTATCATTACTGTATGATTAATGTTGGCATTAAATGATTATAAAACCATATACAGCAGGATGACCCATTACGGAAGGAATAAACATAAAGCAAGGTGAACAGAAAATGTGTCCGAGGGATCTTAAATTCCATTTTTTTTTGGCACCCGCATTCTAAAAACCAAATTCTGTAGGGCCATGCCCAAAAATTTCTTTCCGACAGAGACACCTGCTAGAGAACACTCGAGTTGTTGCCTTTCCTGGCGAAGACCACATTAAAAATGTTTGAGATTTGTTGATGGAGGTCAAATTTTAAGTCATCCACTGACCCTAGTTCTAATTTTTCTAGCACTAAAAACATCCTACACCTTATTTACAAAAACAAATTTCCACACTCCACAACCCCCTCCCCTCCCCAAACAATATACAATACCCTCTCACCACAAATCTGCCAATGACTAAATGTACATTGCACAAGAATGATAGTTTCATTTGCACATTAAATTTCGGACATTGTGACTGGTTATGCAAAAACAAAATGAGTTGCCATAAACTTCTGGAACATGGGGGGTGACGGGGGGGGGGGGGGGGGGGGGGGGGGGGGGGGGGGGAGGTTAACTGCCTCCACCCCAGTGCTCTAAACAATTTATAATTTCATTCAGGCAAAAATTATGGAGACATGTAGAGCAAAATGAGCTGCCTAAAAACATTTCACTGTGTATTTCTATCAATCAAGTCTTCTGAAAATTGTGAGAACGATCACTTCGTAAGTGCATTGTTCACGCAAACCTAATTCAGTGTAACCTATTTTCCATTCGAACATTAAATTTGTTACATTATTTACATGGACATACTGGGTTACTTACGCAAAAAGAAAATGGGTTACCTGAATTTATTTTTGTTTTAACAGATAAATGGTTTACGCAAATATTCAGTTCAGAGGCCGTAAGATATTAGTTGTAACCTATGTAAAAATACATAGTGATTTATTTGCACCACTATATAGATGTTGGTACTAATGTATATAAATTACATAAATAAACATTATCGGGAGTTGAGACACTTTTGTTTAAAACCTCTAAATTTCGGCAAAAATCAGCCTGCTCCCCTTATAAAAACGGGAGCCCATATACCTATAGATGTAAACGATCAGAGCCCCTGCTTATAAAACTTTTAGAGTCCAGACTCGGTCCCTAAGGAAGGAAATGTTTTATTTAACAACGCACTCAACATATTTTATTTTCGGTTATATGGCGTCAGACATACATGTATGGTTAAGGACCACACAGATATTGAGAGGAAACCTGCTGTCACCACATCATGGGCTACTCTTTTTGATTAGCAGCAAGGGATCTTTTATATGCACCATCCCACAGACAGGATAGTACATACCATACCAGTTGTGGAGCACTAGCTGGAACGAGAAATATAGCCCAATGGGTCCACCAACAGTAATCGATTCCAGACCGACCGCGCCAATCTCTAATGACATCACAAGCATGCAATTTGTATGACTTTGTCATGACATTAGTGTCTCATACTCTCGAGTCTGGACTGTTAAATGTTTTATGAGCACCAGGCCTGGATTACTTTTTACATAACCATAAATTTTTAATTCTCAGAAGCCCCAGAGGCCTAATTCACTGAACTCTAGCAACTTTGCGATCTCGCAATGCAAAAAGACTTGCAAGGCCTGGGCAA
Source organism: Gigantopelta aegis (assembly GCF_016097555.1). Taxonomy (NCBI): domain Eukaryota; kingdom Metazoa; phylum Mollusca; class Gastropoda; order Neomphalida; family Peltospiridae; genus Gigantopelta; species Gigantopelta aegis. The sequence goes on from NC_054705.1 coordinate 14,388,591, forward strand.
TAGTACTTAAAAGAGCTGAAGAGAGCTATGTGAACTGGGTCCCTGATCTGAGAAGTAAAGTGAAGCTTCAACCCATCACACTCGACTAGGGTCTCCGTGAGTACTCGTGGACGAGACGAGTCGAGTCCTGAAAGGAGTACTCATGCAAGGAAGAGTACTCTCATTTAATTCTATTTTTAACGTCATTGTGCCATATTCTTGCCGTCAGTCACATTATAGGGCAGCATGGCTAGGAGACATACAGGGAAAACTAAAGTCGAATGTGTGGAATGTAATACAATGGTATGATTTGGCATCCATGTTCAGTGTTGGAATTAAGACACATAATGCTATTTTACTTTGTTCCTTAGTATCATCATCATCATCTAGTGTAAGTAGTCAGGTACTTGGGTCCGGGTTGAGTTTGACCCTGGAGTACTTGAGTCCATCATTTTGGACTTGTGGAGGCCCTATACTCGACTGTTGAAAACAGCCAACATTTCACTACCGTTGATTTGAAAAACAAGAATTCCACGAAAATAAATGTCTCGCCTGCCATAAAGGTTTTCAGTGCACCGTGATGATCAGTTTCGGTGATCTAGGACTTACAGTTTGTGAGAAACAGATCTACATGTAAATGTCAAAGTTTAATGCAAAAGCTGCTTAATTATAAACTTTGTAAGAGTTCTACATGTAGATTATAACAGTAACATTTACTCTCTGACAAAATGCTGTATTAGACAACTGAAAATCAAATCCTAAAAGTTTAAAAGATATATGTACAATGTATTACATGTATGTACATACATACATGTACAGCATACCTGTAGATTGAATAAATATATATAATACTAAACATTTAGTATTTTATTTAATACAAACCAACTGCAAACAATATCTTACACTGGTGTGTAATAAATACATATGTTACAGCAGTACTTGTATATACATGTAGTCGTAAAGAGCAGAATCACTGAACAAAACTGTATTTGCTAAAACAATTCATAATTGCAATTCTAAAAAAATAAAAATAATAGATACAAGGTACCATATTATCCTGTGTTAGTTTTATAAAACTTGATTTGTAGTTTAATTATTTACATTTATCATAGATCTGGGCTGTCAATTTGTATTGGGACATCGCTGCACCTCAACATTTTGTATTGGGACATCCCTGCCCTTCAATATTTTGCATTGGGACATCCCTGCGCTTCATTATTTTGTACTGGGACATCCCTGCACCTCCACATTTTGTATTGGGATATCCCTACACCTCAACATTTTGTATTGGCACACCACTGCACCCATTTCAGCAATTACATCCGAGTGATTAATATGCACCACATTTAGCTAAGTTCTCAAAAAATGCAAAACCCAGTTATTTGTCAACAAAATATTAGTTGAGGCATATTCCCCACTCAACCCCCCAAAAATATATTTTATACTGTCATCACAAAATCTCCATAAACACTTTTTTTTTCTTTTTTTTTAAAAAGGTTTAATTGTTGTTACTCTAATAATAATTACATTTTTAATACAAAATGAAATTCACTTTGCCAATTATATAAATGTGTGAAGAGCTAATTTAGCATTTGGTGGTACCGTACTGAAATGTAGATTTTTCCCCTCAGCATTTTCTAAACAGCTTTATTCATATTGGTATATGTATAACACTTCTAAATGTATTAATCAAACTGGTATACTGGCTACAAATTTAGTAAGATTCTACGATTCAATCAATCCCAGATTTTGCATTGTTAGTGTAAGATTATAGATGGAATCCCAAAATATCTAAATTACCTCATTCTCCAATTCCAATGGGATCCTTTTAAAAAATCAGCGAATGCAATGTTATATAAATAACGCATAATCATGTGTATATTCTATAACAAATGTAACATAATGATACCGGGTCCCCAAGCTTAACGTAACATTTTGATTGTTTCGGGACTAATTAAAAGGCAGTGTCACACGATTGATGATTTACGAACGGCAGTTGCATAGATTACGTGTAATGAAATATACATGTACACCAAATTTTAAAAGTTTACAGGTCTTCATAATAAAATGAAGTTAAAACCAGATCAAAATATGCTACGCCAAGTTGTAGTAATCAAATATCTGGAGATGGCATTTCTAATGTTTTCATTTCCAATAAAAAAAACAATTTAATTTTATAAAAATTATTTAACAAATAAACTGCCACGCAGGAGCCAATATCACAAAGCATCGTAAGTTTACGTCTGTGACTAGCAGTTATCCCAGCCAAACATTTACAGGTGTTTCACATCTATTGCACACATTTACAGGTGTTTCACATCTATTGCACACAGAAAATTACATCATTATGGAAGATGGGCATTTTAAGGATGTAAAGAAAAGCAAAATAGTGGACTTCTAACTAGATTTATTGTACTATAATAGTAATAAGAATTGTGTGTTTGTTGTAAATTTACATCTACAAAGACCTAGGATCTCGCCTGAGGTGCCTGTGACTAGGATGTCGCCTGAGGTGCTTAAGACCTGAGATCTTGCCTGAGGTGTTTGCGGTCTACGATCTCGCCTGCAAAATTAGGTTTTGTGAAATTGGATCCAGGACTTTAGATCTCACTCATTTTGGCACAGCAGTGTTTTTATCTGTTCTGAACACACCAAAGTACTTCTAGAGCAGAAAAGTTAAAGGTACATTCCTAAGTTTTCTGCATTGTAAGATGTTTCCGACCAATAAAATATTTCTACGATTAAACTTACATATTAAATATATGTTCTTGTTTAGAATATCAGTGCTGTATATTCAATGTGTTTCTGGTCATCTTAATATTTGTAAGAAGGCCATAATGGATTTTCTCTTCAAATAATTTCCGATGTACAAAACAAATATGTTTTAGGAAATAAAATGAAATTTAACCTGGTACAAATATTAGAACAATCAGAAGCATGTTTAATATACAGCCTCTAATATTTTATGCAGAAAAATATATTTGATATGTAATTACAATTGTTAAAAAGTCTCTTTTAGTCGATAACATCATAAAAATTGCAGCAATCTCAGGAATGTCCCTTTAAGAGGTGAAATGCTTTGAGATTAGGAGTATTTCTATTTTGGGCACACACTTTGTAGGCTTTCTGCCAAAGGGTAAAACGGGTATGGCGCCATACCCATATTTTTTGCAGAATGTTCTTTTTTTCAAAAGTTAACCTTTTGACAAAATTAATTGCTCTTTTATCATTACTGTATGATTTTCTTAACCCTAACCCTAAACTTAACCCATTTTCTTTCTCATGGGGAGGCTTCCATTACCCCCTTGTTGACTGTGGTTGCATTTAGTTCCATAGCGCCATACCCAAAAATATTGTTCTGGCAGAAACACTGCTTTAACGCCTCAGCTTTGGTGCAATCTATAGCCCTGCATTGTGACAATATGTTAAAAAAAAAAAAATCAATTGTGTAGAAAAATACCGTTTCCAGAAAAAAAAATCCAGTTTAACCAGAATCCGTTGTAGTTTGGTCTAAGTTAAGGCTAGCAGGACTAATTCTGAAAGAACAGGACTTTGTCCTTCGACTTCTTCTGACTAAACATGGACTGGATAACCTGAAACACAGCCTGGGGGGGCAGGGCAGCATTGATGGGGACGTGCAGGTTCTGTTTCTTGTAGTAGTCGACCAGCGGTTTCGTCTGTTGGTGATAAGCGTCCAGTCTCTTCTTCAACGCTTGTTCATTGTCGTCCGACCTGCGTATAAGAGGCTCTCCAGTTACCTGTTAGAAAGAAAGAAAGAAATATTTTATTTAACAACGCACTCAGCACATTTTATTTACGGTTATATGGCATCGGACATATGGTTAAGGATTACACAGATATTGAGAGAGGAAACCCGCTGCCGCCACTTCATGGGCTAAATCTTTTCAATTAGCAGCAAAGGTTCTTTTATATGCACCATCCCACAGACAGGGTAGTACATACCATAGCCTTTGATATACCAGTCGTGGTGCGCTGGCTGGAACGAGAAATAGCCCAATGGGCCCATCACCGGGGATCGATCCCAGACGGACCGCACATCGAGCGAACACTTTACATACAAATATTCATGTATTCGGTTCAGCAAGTGACAAATATGAATGCAAAGTTCTATGAGACAGATCGGTGTTCGGTGTACCGAATATTCAAGTATATCGTTACACTTCTACACAGAACACATAGATGAATCCCTGTATGTATACACATGTAACAAACATTCTGGGAGTACTGCTAAAGCAATACAACTGGCGGTGCAGTGGTTAAGCCATCGGACTACAGGCTGGTAGGTACAGGGTTCACAGCCCGGTACTGGCTCCAACCCAGAGCGAGTTCTTAAAGGTCAATGGATAGGTGTAAGCCTAAGGCCACTACACCTTCTTCTCTCTCACTAACTACTAACCCACTGTCCTGGACAGACAACCCAGATAGCTGAGGTTTGTGCCCAAGACAGCGTGTTTGAACCGTAATTGGATATAAGCACGAAAATAAGTTGAAAGCAATACATGTCCCCTACGAGTCCCATTCATTTCATTTCAACTTATTTTCATGCTCATCTGGGCTGTCTGTCCAGGACAATGGGTTAGTTGTTAGTGGTTAGTTAGAGTGAAGAGGGTGTAGTGGCCTTACACCTACCCATTGAGTCGTTATTATTGGAGGTCGGACTCTGGATGGGCGTGTTCGAAACCCTAGTGGTATATGGACACGTTAAATTGTTATCGATCTATCTATCTAATAGTGAAAAATATATGGCAGTGTTTAAAAACAAATAGGGTCAATCCTACAGATCAGCTTGCATTCAACCGACAGTAGAAAAACACAGGGCTAGCTTTGCTACTTGCCAAATTCGCCAATTGTGAATTTTATGAACACTTGGCAAATTTTATTTTAATTTGGCGAAAGTAATTTGTGTAATAGTTGATATTTTGTTGAAAAATAGCTATAGGTTTAGCATTTTTGAGATAATTTGGCGAAATTTTCTGGTCACCAAGAGCTAGCCCTGAAACAGATAAAAATAACCAGTGCTTACATCGTCCACCATGGGTACTTTAGGCGGGTTGAACTCTGTGTGGTAGCTCCGCCCACTCTTGATGTGAAAGAGACGACCAGTGATCCGTTTCACCAGCAGAGAGTCGTCGATCACGAACTCGATCACGGCATCCAGCGCCGTCTTTCTCTTAGCCAGCAACTCGTCCAGCTGAAAATATGCAACGTCTACACAGTGAAACCTCTCAAGACCAGACCCTCTGTAAACCGGAATTCCTTCAATACCGGATGTTTTACAGTCACTTTTTAAAAACTTGGACAGAACTTAACCTCTGTAAACCAGAATTCCTTCAATACCGGACGTTTTACAGAGTCACTTTTAAAAAATCAGTACAGAACTTAACCTCTCTAAACTGGATCCCTCTTAAGACCGGACGTTTGTCTTGGTCCTGAGGGTGTCCAGTTTAGAGGGGTTTTCACTGCTCTATATCAGGACGGAAAATTTATTAGCTGAACAGGAATATGAATTTTATCCCGAATATTATTTATCATCTAAAACACACTACAAAAAACCCAGTGCTGTGCATTTTCAGGGATTGATAGCGGATTGTGACAGCTAATTTGATAAAAAAAATTGATTGTTTTACCAACAACGAAAATCACCAAAATTGCAAATATTGGGATATGAATCGTAGTTCGTTTTTAAACCAAAAAATTCTGGTCAGAAAACCACTGTTACTGGGAATAATGGAAATAAATATTGGACAGCTGGCCACAAATGCCTGTAAGTAAACGCGACTTTTTCAAAAAAAATTCTAATTTTAATCAATATTAACTGATCTAAAATACCATAATTTTTTTTAAATAATCCTCGAAAATAATATGTACCGATTCAAATATGAACTTTGTTTTATGTATTTATAAAACATTTAAGTGAATATGAATGAATATATGAGTAAAAATTATAAGCTTGTACCCACTCAACATAGTATTTGTTAAAAATTAATCCAGTAACCTAAAGGTTACACTTTAATGAAGTTTTATTTAACGACACACTCAGCACATTTTATTTACAGTTGTATGGCGTCAGACATATGGTTAAGGACCACACAGATATTGAGAGAGGACACCCGCTGTCGCCACTTCATGGGCTACTCTTTTCGATTAGCAGCAAGGGAGCTTTTATATGCACCATCCCACAGACAGGATAGCACATACCACAGACTTTGATTTACCAGTCATAGTGCACTGGCTGGAGCAAGAAATAGCGCAATGAAAACGTTGACTTACAGATTTGGCTTGGGCCACAGTCCGAGGAAATCCATCGAGGAGGAAGCCGTTTTTACATTCCTTCTTGTCAAGGTTTTGGTCAATTAGCTCGACGACCAGGTCATCGCTAACGAGCTGACCTGCGTCCATGACCTTCTTGATACGCTGACCTAGACTGTTACCAGTCGCCACGACACCACGCAACATGTCACCTGAAACAGTAGAAAACGTTAGAATGTATCAGATACGATAAACAGTTAAATATATGTATTATGTCACTAGATTATTTGATATCACAATGACACAACAAGAAACAAATCAACTATGAACAGTGTTTTCCCTAGCTAGTTTTAGCATGGTGCAGCACCATGCCTCAATAGTCTAGCACCATCTTGCCTTAACCTGTGCCATGCTGCCCTGAGATTAAACAAGCCTTTTTCAATAATTAATTCTAAAATTGCCTTGATGAAACACTAAAACATTTTATTATTAATTAATAAAAATATCTCTGTTATATATTTTGCCATTCATTTATTAAAGCAAGAACATTAATTACATTTATGTTTATTTCAATTATTTTTTGTGTATTTTTAATGCAAAAAAGTGTCCCGAAAATGGGTGCAATTAATTGCACCCAGTCTTTTGTCTACCATGCCTTGCCAAATTTTTAGGGAAAACACTATATGAAGGAAAGAAATGTTTAACGATACCACTAGAGCACATTGATTTATTATTGTATGTTAAACATTTGGTAATTTTGACATATAGTCTTAGAGAGGAAACCCATGCTACATTTTTCCATTAGTGGCAAGGGATCTTTTATATGCACCATCCTACAGACATGATAGCACATACCACAGCCTTTGATATACCAGTTGTGGTGCACTGGCTGGAACCAGAAATATGTATGAGAAAGAATAGGTAAAATACATGTAATATGTCACATTGTTAGTGTAGATTATTTGATATCACAATGACTCAAACTGAACCCCCCCCCCCCCCCCCCCCCACCCAGATATCGTTACAACGTCGCCAATGCTTATCAAATACACGGTAACCGATTTTCTGACGTTGTCAGAACCCTGCCAACTTCAACCGTAAGTGATTGCGATATGCCAAACGCAATAAATTTTCTGACCAATCAGAGAAGGCTTCACAGAGCACTCTAGGTGCAATTCACATCTGTTTGCATCAACAGGTCTATTAATTTTCCTAAACAAGAAACAAATCAACAATGAAGAAGGTGGTCTGCTAGCTGACATTCTGTCTATAGAAAAAACTATTTAAAAATAATAATTTAACAAGCATTTTGAGAGCACTGCTAAACCAATACATGTCCCCTACCGGGTCCAACAATTTTTCGTATCTCCTAAATTCAAGGGTCATAACTCTGAAAAGTGGGTAAATCACTATGAAACTTCAATTAGATCTGTAAAGCTATATACAAATGACAAAGCTATTTATATAAAATTTCATCTTGATATCTCCAGGAATTGCAAAAATCCGGAAAACGCATTTTAACATCTCCTGAGTTCAAGGACCATTAGTCTGCTAAAAATGGATAAATCGTCATGGAAGTCAAACTTGATCTGTAACAGTATGTGATAAACCAATAAACAAAATTTCAGCTCAATATTTCAAAACCTTCTAAAAAAAAAAGCATCCAGAAAACATACACGTGTATGTGGGACAGATGGACAGATGGACAGATAGACAGATGGACAGACAGACAGATGGACAGACAGACAGATATATAGGAGTACATGTAGTCCCCTTCAGTTGGACCAGTAGGGGATTAATAACAAACTTTGGTACATGTATAAAAAAAATTAACGGAGTAGTGACAAAACACATACCTGTTGAGTAGTGACAAAACACATACCTGTTGACAAGTGACAAGAACAATATTTTTCTGCCATCATCGGAGCCTGCGAAAAAACAACAACAGTAAACATGTTTGCATTAATGTTTTAAAGAAATTTTATACCTTGTTAAAACACTGATAAGAATTATTAGGGTTATACTGTACTAGAGAGCTCAGTTCGCTAACAATTTAATTGGAAAGAGAATTACATGTATTAAAGGGACATTCCTGAGTTTTCTGCATTGCAAGGTGTTTCCAACTAATAAAAATAGTTCTATGATTAAACTTACATATTAAATATATTTTCTTGTTTAGAATAGCAGTGTCTGTATATTCAATGTGTTTCTCGTCGTCTTGATATTTGTAAGAAGCCCAAACTGGATTTTGTCTGTAAATATTTTCATACATAACCAAAAAAAATTTCTTAGGAAATAAAAGTGAAATTTAACCTAGTACAAATATTAGAATGTTCAGAAACATGTTTGATATACAGCCACTAATATTTTATGCAGAAAAATATATTTGATATGTAATTACAATCGTTAAAAAAGTCTCATTTAGTCGATAACCTCTTAAAAATTGTAGCAAACTCAGGAATGTCCCTTTAAGGCATACAAACGAAGAATATTATCTAACTTATAAGGTTTGGATTCAAACTCCACGTCTTCCGAAAAATCTGAAAGATATCTGCCTGGTCCCCCCCCCCCCCCCCCCCCCCCAACTCCCTCATCAACGTAAAGAGCACAAAAAAGTACTCTTTTGGATAAAAAGTATACACAGAATATCTGAAATGTCTTGTTTATCACAGGCAAAATGTAGAGGTACTGTATACAGTATATATATATAGCTAACCATAGTTCCCTAATGTCCATAGCAGGGCTCGAATTTAAGATGTCTCCTACAGCAATTTAAAAACAATACTGCTGTGTGTGAAATGGTCCACTGATGGCAATTTAAATACTGCCCACGGCAATGCTTTTTAAAAATTAGTTTTGCAGAAAATAGGGGTGCAGAAGGTACTCGCCTGCTCGCCAAGTGCGAGTAGAAATTCTGACGGACGAGTTAAAAAAAGCAACTACCAGTCCCCACGGGCGATCTGGGTTTTTTCCGACCAACTGTAAATTTATTCATTTATTTCATTATTTTACTTGTTTTGCATTGAATCCGCGAGTCAGCGTCAGCTATGCCAGAATTCCAAACCATTCAAACAAATGGTTCATAATGATGACAAACTACACATGTACCTTATTGCCTAAATTTAGACTAGTTGTGACCTTCAAACTGCGCAAGCGTGACATACTGGAAACGGATTATAGCAAAATCGGAACCGTGCCAAAACGACCCCAAACGAAAATGGAAGCAAACTGGACAAAACAGAACCTAGCTTTGGTTCAAATGGTACTACAGTCTATGGCTATATGGCTTAAATGGAAGCAAAAATTAAATGTATGGCTAAAATGGCATTACAAACATGCGTTGTTTACATGATTCAACATTTTAAAGGTCCACAATCATGGCACATTATTAATAATAATAATAGATTTTTATTTCAGATCAGAGATCCATAGAACATATATAAACATCACATACAAAACTGATTACATAATATACAGCAGCTTGTGCCAGCGATTTACACATACAGATTTGACGTACACAGTTGTACACCGCAGGTGGGCAAGTAGGTCGTTTGAAGTTGTTTCGATTCTGCTCTTCAGCGAATATGCTGTTGAGCGAAGTAAAGCGCCAAAGCTTTTTACTCGATGACTGACAAACATATCTTGCTGGCACTGTATGGTCGTCATTGTCTGATCATCCATCGGTATGCATTATTATAACATATGTTAAGATCCTTCATGGTATCCTATGTACATTTCACCCATATAATGCACCCGCGTACAAATTACTACAATAACTCACAAATAATTGTGTTTTAACAGATTCTGAACATTTTGAAAATCGCTGCAACAACATGTTTGCACGTACACAAAGGGCTCTATACTGTCGTTTAATGTCTTTATCGTCTTTCATGTTTTTTGCATATAATATGACCTAGACATTTATAGTTGTCAACAAATTTCAATACATCACCACACAAATATATCGAAGGCACTTTGATCAACTTAGAGTTTCTGGCTCAATACACATACAAACAGTTTTCATTGTATTATATATAATATCATAATCTTCTGCAAATTTCTCGCAAATCGTTAACATTTTTCTTAATGCAGAAATAGATGGGCAAAGAAGTGACAAATCATCAGCAAAACTGAAGTTATTTAGAAACACCCCACCAACATTACACCCAACTGCACATTTTGATAACTGTAGATTAAGGTCATCAATATATATATATTAAATAATAAGGGTGATATTACCCCACCTTGACGGACGCCATTTGTTACATTAAACTTACAGGAAATATATGCACCCCATTTTACACTAAACAATTGGGTTAAATACCATGCTTTGAGAAAGTGAACTACAAAAGTAGGCACGCCTTTTTTCAAAAGTGTCATATATAATGTCCAGTGATTTACTCGGTCAAAGGCTTTTTTCACATCCAAAAAGCAAACATACACAGAACTACCTTGTGAAATGTAAAAGTTAATAACTTCCTTAAATGTCCCACTTTTTAAAACCAAACTGATAGTCCGATGTACTCAGGTCTGTTCGTGATAACAGTACATGTTCCATAACTCTTGATATCAGTATATATAAAAAATACTTTTAATATACAGTATATACATGTATATAAAAAATACATGAAGATTACATTATTAAACATAAAAAAACAAAAATGCCATTCCCATCAACCATCTTAGATAATTGTCATAATCCCCAGGTGTGAAGTGGTCACTGCAAATCGAATCCCATCTTGACGGTCCTTTCCAATACACACGTGTTCATGCAAACAATGTCGATTTGTCTTTCGGAAAAATATGCAAACTTCTTTTGCCTTTAACTGCAGCTTTTGTACATCCATACACCGAACAATGGTTCACCATGTTTCACATTTGAAAGATATCTTCAAAATAATATTCCACACATACCATTCAATTCAATAGAATAGCATTTTCGCGTTTTAAAAATACAGGTGTTCCACTTCCATGTAAAATGTCTGAAAGGCTGCGAATCACACTTTCATGTTATGCCGGCTAGTGTGTTATGGGGTTACGTGACTTAACTCTTGAAGTTTAAGAGGCTTTCGCTTGCCAAAAACCGCGACTTGGGAAAACCACGACTTTTTATTGCGAATATATTAAAAACAAGTAATTTGAATTTTTTTATTGATATATTATAAAAGGTATACGTAGATACAATAGTGAATTATGTTTTTGATAAATGTAGACCTTTAATAATGGATGTTCAGACCAAACGTTTTCAGATTTTAACACCCCCAACGTTGAAATGCCGATATAGCTATAAAAAATAACCCACCCCCCCCCCCCACACACACACAAACAACAACCCCCCGCCCCAAAAAACCAACGAAAATGGATCCTTTGATAGTGATTCTGAGTTAGACTAATTCCCTGGTAACGGAGCCGGTCAATGGTCAATATTTCCTTAAAATTATTTGTTTACGTTGAACATATGTTGCCAGTGTGTTAACTGTTTTGAATAGATTCTTCTGTTAAATACTTGCGACATGTCACTTGAATTTTGTAAATCTATCCTCGCGGTATGTGTTTTGACGCAGATAAGCAACGATCTCACGTAGTGTAAAAATAACGATGTTTTTCTTGTTATTATTTACAGAGACATAACCTAACGTATATATATCATTAAAATATAAACATTAAATTCAATATATGAGCCGTCACACGCAAAAACCTACAACTTAGCATGACGTCAGAAACCGAGTTTGACGTCATATGTAAACGCGGAAGTAAAAGTTGACATGCTGTTTGCGTTGTTTGTTTTGAAGAATTTAGAAGATGACATCTTCTTCTTTACATGAAGATTAGTTTGAAGTAAACATATATCTGTATGTAAATATTGTTTGGTTACTATTTTGTATTTTGTACCTGAGAACATTCGTCGAGATCGTTAGCGATACCATCAGTACTTTGATACACATTTACAAGCATAGGGAGAAGTCCTATATATCGATATGGTATGCAAGTATCACATGTTTTTATAATGTACATGATTATACATAACAAAGTTCAGCAAATTTTCCAGAAGTTATATACAATATTCGTAAGTTAGACCAAACATCAAATTAGGATCATATTGGGTTGCATGGCCTACCTGTTCTGTGAACTACAATCAACACCACTATATTTCTATTCCTATTTCTATTTATAATCTAAATACTGAAAACTAAATCATTTCCTACAAATATATATATACCTGTATATATGTAACAATACTACATTTTTAGTTATTTATTTTACCATCATTTGCAAACAAATTTACTGTCGTCTGCACACACATTGCGGTACGGTAACAGAAACATTTCATTTATATACCTTTATTATACGTCATTGCATAAGCTGGTCTAGAGATTAACATGCAGAGATTGTTTCTCCCTCAACCAATTTTATTATAATTATTATTGGTGTGTGTGTATGTATGTGCTTGTGATAATTATTAAATTATTATAATATCTGTTCACTTTTCTCACTTCATATTATTGTATTGGAGTTGGTTTTCTAACTAGGCCTACTCTTTGAAGCACATTTTGGAATTCAAAATAGAAAACCAAGACTAAGTGGAAACGGAAGAAACAGTATCTGTATTAGATGATGAGCAGGACGTACATGTAGTCCAGTGGTAAATCGCCCGCCTGATGCACAGTAGGTCTGGGATCGATCCCCGTCGGTGGAGCCACTGGGCTATTTCTCATCCCATCCAGTGCACAACGACTGGCATATCAAAGGCCGTGGTATGTGCTATACTGTCTGTGGGATGGTGCATGTAAAACATCTGTTGCTACTAATAGAAAAATGTAGCAGGTTTCCTCTGTAAGACTATAGGTCAATATTACCAAATGTTTGACATCCAATAGCCGGTGATTAATAAATCAATGTTCTCTAACTTTAACTGTATTGGATGAATATGATAAATACAGTCCAGTAATACTGAACATAGAATCAAACACTTATCTGATGATAACACCAGTGAGAAGAATGACACTGAAACCTGATCCAATTAGCAGAAGTTACAGAAGTGGTGGGAAACATGGTTAACATATAGGCTAGTCCGAGTACTTGGGCTACGTGTAGGCCTATCGTTGGGTATTGGTCGACTTTGCGAAATATTATTTTAATTAAGATTTCAAGATATCTAAAAAAATAAAGGTGATCCCCTAAATTAGGATAACATGTCTGAGTTCTTTTTATTTCTTCATCGAATGAATCGATTGCACTGATATCGCCAGGTGATAAAAAGTAGTTTCATTTTTGTAAAGGTGGTGATATATAATTTGGTGTCCAAGAAAAATACTTTTAATGATGAACACTGCCACTTCCGTTATTTTTATAAGCGGTGATACCCCCAAAATGAAAAGTTTCTAATATTTTATAAAGAATTAAAAATCGCCAGTTACGACCAATTATAGTGACCAACTGTAATTTATATGTTTTCTTTAATAAATGAATGGCAAAATATATAAACAGCATACTTCATTCATTAATAATACCTTTTTGGGTGTTTTATAACGGCAATTTTAGAATTAATTACTGAAAAAGGCTTGTTTAATCTCAAGGTAGCATAGTGCTGATTTAAGGCAAGATGGTGCTAGGCTACTGAGGCATGGTGCCGCACCATGCTAAAACAAGCTAGGGAAAACACTAAGTATTATTTAAAACAATGTCCACTACACATTTCATGTGAAACATATTATTTTAAGATGTAATATGCACTTGAACGTCGTTTAATCCTAACCCAATATAATCGTATGCAGTGCATGTAAAATAAGGACAAGGGACTCATTCTGACATCCATAGATATAGATGGACATAGGGGTGATCTAATTTCCGTGTGTTTATTTCACTATAGTAGCAAACGACAATGTTTCGTACAGCAGGTGAGTAAAATTCACTGCGAAAATTTGGAGATCGATGGATGTTTATGTATGTTGAAAAAGTGCCTTACGGAAAATAGTACTTTTAGTTACATGGTATTTATAATTGTTTATACTTACTGCAAACTGGCAAATGGAACACATTGCATTATTCTTATCAATAAAATATTTTTACTTCCGTTAAAAATTTCTGCATTTGACATCATAGCTTTTCTTTGATGATGCACAACTGTTATTTAAAAATAGCGCACCAAAATACATACCGCGTCATAATCAGCCCTTGAAATTCGGATAAGTTTGCTACGGCAGTTAAGTGCCATCGCAAATCAATTTTGCAACAGCACTACGGCGGCAATTTTGAAGAAAAGATGAATGCTGTCAAAATTATTCCTGTGTGTGATAATGTGATCTACTGCAGTAATAATATGCTAAAACATGACATCTCAACTTGACTGTTGTAAGCTTCTATACCGGAATAAACTGATTTATATTAACTGAGGAAACATTGGGCCACACTAGATTATAAACGCTTTTTTCTGGGATCTGCAATTGGACAAAGTTTTAGAGAATAATGTCTACAGACTTTTCACCAGATTTCCGCCTGCATTTGGGGTATTGAATTAGCGATATCAAGTGCTAGGGTCTGGATTCAAATTCCAGAAAATCGGGACTGTAGCCGAGCACTGTATCCACTCGGCCACGCAGTGGATCAACAAGTGAGACTGCATTTTAATATTTTTAAATCTCATAGCGTGTATTTTGACGGAATGAACCGAGTGTTTATGGAATAAAACGAACCTTTAGTCCGATAATGCCTCATTCGAGTCATTGTGTCTTCTGTGCTATATTTCTACCAAAAGCATCAATAAAATCACTGTATTGGAGGAAATTTTACAAAGAATAGTCAAAATGTCTAATTTTTCAAAAGCAAAATGTAGTGATATTGGATTACGAAATATAAAGATATGTTGCTTTTATAGAACAAAATGCTTAAAAAGGTATTGTCTATAACTAACCCTAACCCTAAACTTACACTAATTTTAACAAATATTGTTGGGGGTGCAGGCAGATATTATACCCCTTCATAATAGATACCGAGATGATATATGAAGGAAATGCGAAAAACCTAGTCTTGACCAGAATATCCCAATAGGCAAAATATTGGCCTGGTCTCTTACCCCCCCCCCCCCCCCCCCCATTCATTCCATATATAAGCCCCATCAAAAAATCCCTCTTTACATTGATGAGGGAGTGGGGTGTGGGGGGGGGGGGGGGGAGAGAGACCGGGCGGATATCTTTCCGTCAAAGTTGTAACATAAATACAAATATTCCTTTCATTTCACCTGCAAGTGACCAGTAGAGTTATGTCCCCTTGACATTATGTTACGTAAAACATACACCAACAGTTAGCAATGTCAGCTGACCTGTGTTCCTTTTCCCGAACCTGGGGGTCCAAGTAAAATGGCCTTAACTCCTTTCATCGATGTCGAGAAGTCATCGGATGCTTTGGCTGCTGGGGGAATCGCCGGCATGGTTACTTCTGCTGATTCCAACACGAGCAAGGTCACACGTTAACCGGTATTAGTGTTTGTGCTTAAATTCCTCCAATCTATAGTCCGTCCCACAGGGGACGCCTTTTTTTCCTACTATGGAATTTACTACTATTAGAGCGGGAATCTTTGACTACCGTTTGGTAGGCACAGATTGCGAAGTTTTAATATACATTTTGCTCTGGCCGTAATATCCAAATGTCCGTCTTGCTCTCTTACGGTCAGAGTCCTCAGGCTAGCCGCAGCCATAAAGCCATCCAATGTTCACTAAGTTTTGTTTCCGCCAATCTTAAGTATGCTTGACCTTGACTAGACGTTGCCATGTGCCAACATGTTTTGTCACTCCATGGACAAACAAGTTTGTTTTGTTTAACGATATAACTAGAGCACATTGATTAATTAATCATCGGCTATTGGATGTCAAACATTTGGTAAATTTATCTGACACAGTCATCAGAGGAAACCTGCTACATTTTAAAAATCCCTTATGCACTTTCCCACAGACAGAAAAGTACATACCACGGCCTTTGACCAGTTGTGGTGCACTCGTTGGAACGAGACAAAACCCATTCAGTTGAATGGTTCTATCGAGGTGGTTCGATCCTGCGACGCAAGCACCTCAAGCTCGAGGTGGTTCACTCAACCGACTGAGCTAAATCCCGCCCCTCCATGGCCAAACTCCGGCGGACACCCATGGCCACAGCGAGGTTTCTTTTCGCACAGTGCACAGCGCCACAGCCTATACAAAAGAGTTATCAGCCTGGTTTGCAATGTATTAAAAATTAGCTTTATTTAACGACACAACTAGAGCACATTGATTTATTAATCATCGGCTATTGGATATAAAACATTTTGTAATTTTTACATATAGTCTTAGATAGGAAACCCGCTACATTTTTCCATTATATAGTAGCAATGGGTCTCAGGCTCGGGTCGAGTTTGGCCCTTGAGTGCGGTACTCGAGTCCAATACATTGGACTCGTGGAGGCCCTATACCATAGCCATTGATATACCGGTCTTGATTCACTGGCTGTAACGACAAAAAGCCCACTGACGGGAATCGATCCCAGACCGACCGCGCATCAAGAGAGCGCTTTACCACTGGCCTACGCCCCGCCCTGAATATACGAAAGAACGAACAGAAATATATTATTTATTATATGTAAAACATATGATGGGGGTGAGTGGAAGGCATTAAAAAATAAATAAACCGGCCTTGGTGGCACAGTGGTGAAGCCATCGGTCTACAGGGTGTGGTAGGTACAGGGTTCACAGCCCGGTACCGGCTCCAACCCAGAGCGAGTTCTTAAGGGCTCAATGGGTGTAAGGCCACTACACTCTCTTCTCTCTCACTAACCAGCTAACAACTAAACCACTGTCCTGGACAGACAGCCCAGATAGCTGAGGTGTGTGCCCAGGACAGCGTGCTTGAACCATAATTGGATATAATCAAGAACGATAAGCACGAAAATAAGTAGCCCGAATACTCTGACTGTAAGAGAGCTAGACGGACATTTGGACATAAATAGAACATAAGTTGAAATGATTTTTTTATAAATCTGGGGAACGCACGCGCGCACACACACACTCACACATACACAAACACTCTCACACACATATACGCGCGCGCAAATACACTACACGCACAAAGACACATACACACACATATATACACACGCACACACATACTAGGGACTCCACGAGTCCAACATATCGGACTCGAGTACTCGAGGGTCAAACTCGATCCGGGCCCCGAGTACCCGACACTTACATAATGATTTTTCTTATCTTTTTTTTTTTTTTTTTTTAAATTTATTAACGCCATAAACATTTAACACAGAGACAAAGACATTTTTTTATTTTTTTTATTTTGGACATTACAAACATGGATGATGATGAGATGAATGGTGAAGCCGCAGTATTTCCATTTCGGTATGGAACTACTTGACAGGTCCGTGCTCCACACTTACTGTCAGTTGAGCTGGCCTCAGATTACAGTTATCTTCCCATTTGGTTGTCGAAAATCCGGAAATTTGACCGGCAGATAGCTATGAAGTGGCAACTGTTTGACTGAAGTGACAGGGGATAGCATGTAGTTTGTAAACATGTGTAACTTGCTGACATTGAAGACTTGTTTGTGGTAATTCCGGCCCATGCAAAAGTAGTGCTTTTTGTGTAAAATGGGTGTACTCCGGCCTGGTTTAGAGGGTGTGTCTGTTTAAACCAATATGCTGGGAGAAAGAGCTGGACAACAGGGGTTGTCCTTTTCAGGGTATGTGTCCCCCATGCAGGCAAAGGTACATACAAAACTTCACGGGCCTGCTGATATTAATAAAAATGTTATAGCGACTAAGGCTATATAGAATTATATAGCGAAATTAATTGTGGTCTAAGGCCAGCTATCTCGGTATCACCCGAGCCCGGGGTACACGGAACCTGCAGTGCATGCCGGGTAATCATCTCCCATGTGGGGTCATACACTCGGGAGACCCACCCATAATCGAGCCCGTGAAGTGGGTGAAACACAGTGTATGTGGCCTTACACCTATCCATTGAGCCTAGCGGTGCACTCACTCTGGGTTGGCATGGGAAATCCCCCATTGCCTCAGATGGGATACGAACCCAGTATCTACCAGCCAGAAGTGCGATGGCATAACCACTACTCCACCGAGGCCGGTGACACTTACATAATGATAATGAGACAAAGGAATAACGTAAAATAGCATTATACATCTTAATTCCGGTATTGAACGTGAATGCCAAATCATGCCATTGTATTGCATTTAGAAACCGGTTGATACGTTCAGTGTTGTGACGGACGTACGGACAGCCAGATTAAAAGGCGAAACTAGCAAATAATCATATAATTATTGTGTAACTTGTATCGCTGATTATAATTACTGGTGAAATAGTTGCTCTACATTGACATTGTCTTACTTGTACGGGTACTCGAGTTCTGTGAACGGACTAGTCTTGCTAGACTCGACCCGTGACCGAGTACTCGTGGAGACACTCACACACACACACGCACGCACACACACATACACATTTACACGCGCACGCGCGAGCGCAAATACTACATACACAATCGCCACCGGACACGGATTTGTTTTAGGCGTCAAACAGAGACACTTGAACGAATGAATTGCATGTGTATAATTTATAAGTTTATTCCATGAGAAAATAACAAAGAAACATGTACAGTGTATAGGTACACACTACCACACATATTCAAGTGTTATCAAAAACACAACCAGACGGACACTTAGGACACGGTTATGATCGCTCTCATAACCGTCCAAATGTCTGTCCAGCTCTCGAATGGCAAAGTACTCGGGCTAAAACAATATCTAAAACTGACCGAAATTATTTTTCGGTTCATGCAAGTATGAATCGAAAACCTACCAAGAAACCCCCTCCAACCCTCCCCCCTCCCCACCCCACGAATAACACCATCCTCCCTCCCCACCCACAAACAGACAAAAACAACAAATACACCCCCCCCCCCCCCCCCCCAATCCCAACCCCAACCCAACAAAAAAAACCCCAACCCAACAACAAACAAAAACAAAAACAAAAATACACAACATACCCGATGTGATAGCCCTCAAAATCCGATTCTCTGTAAACCGATTTTCAGTAACACCAATAACGTTTAGAAACTACTATTATATTGTTTGTGAGCTGAGACGCACAGTAGTCACGATTTGGTCTTTGTTTTCTAAGTCAACGTATGGAATAGCACTTTACTGGGAGGTCTGAAAAAACTCGTCAGAAATGTTTTTAAGCACTATAATATATATACTGAGAGAAACAAAAGAAAAAAGGGAACACTTGGTATTATAAACCATAGTTCAGTCACTATTATCGGCCCAGTGTCATACGGAAATGTAATGTTAGACTGAATGTCAGTAACTTCCTGATAATATAGATTAGGGTTTCGTTTGCAGTCACTCTCTCCTGATTAGTGTTGGCGTGACCCCTTATTTTTTGCCGTCAGTATAGTATAAGAATACACATGCTTTAGAGACTATCACACACATCGTAGCGAGCACCCCACGCAATACAACCACTTCCACTACCACCACCACCACCACCACCACACATCAACAACAAAGTGTAAAGGATCTGCCTTAAAAATCAAGTTTTTGCCCCGGAAATTCTCAATTCCCTAGTCAATAAGTATGGATGAAGCAGTCAATCCATGCTCCTCTCTCCGTCTCTTTAGACCGTGTAAAATATTTTCGGTTATTGCACCTTTTGTTTTACCATTGGCATATACATCTTTGTAATTAAATCGTCAACATGAATTATATATATATAAAACGTTGTACTAGTCGTACATAATAAATAAATATCTGATATATTAAAATAATAACCCCCCCCCCAAAAAAAAACACCCCAAAAACAACAACAACAAAAACAACAACAACAACAATCAAACAAAAACAACAACAACAAAAAAACCTTTTAAAATCCCACCCCAAAAACCCCAAACAAACAAAAAAACAACAAACAAACCCGGCAAAAAACAAACAAAAACCCCCAACCAAACACCACAACCCAGCAAAAAAAAAAGAAGAAACCCCCCCCCCCCAAGAAAAACAAACAACGAAAAACAAACAGCAAAAAAGTTTGTTTGTTTAACGTTACCACTAGAGCACATTAATTTATTAATTATCGGCTATTGGATGTCAAACATTTGGTAAGTTTGACATTCTTAGAGAGGAAAACCGCTACATTTTCCCCATTAGTAGCAAGAGACCTTTTATATGCACCGTCCCACAGACAGGATAACACATACCACGGTCTAGCTGGGACGAGAAATTGCCCAATGAGCCCACTGACGGGGATCGATCCTAGACCGACCGCGCATCAGTCGAATGCTTTACCACTGGGCTACTTCCCGCCCCTTAACAAATTTGGTCATTCTGGTGTTTGTAGTGGCTCAACATGAATATAGCGACTTTAAATCACGTGACATCAATTTATCCAATCCAAACACTTCTAACAACACAAACAAGCAATTATAGATTGGAATCATTACGTCATACCATACTGCGGGGGATAGACCGCTGTCCCATACGTTTTCATCTCGGAGGGTGGGGGAACATAATTAAACGCCGCAGGGACGAAATCTCCTGGTTCCATCGGGGGAGCAGAGGGACCATGGGGACCACCAGAACTGGACACATTAGGTGGATACGCTGGATCTACTAACGGTCCGGGATATAGAGGGGGTGGCGGCTGTGGCGGAGGAGGGTGGGGTGATATTTTTGGATTCGTGTGCTTGTGCTGCACGTGTCTCGGTATGAACTTCGTTTGGTATTTCGTGACGATCTGCCCCTGTGGGTTTCGTGCGATGGTCTTGCTGACGGTTTTCCGCGGGAAACGGTGGGCACCAGCGCGTTTTCTGTACTTCAGGTACACGGGGATGCCCAATGTGATGACGACAGCCGCCACGATCACCATGACGAGGACGAGATAGAGGTTAGTTCCACCTCTCGCCAGCGTGAGGGACGACGACGTCGTTGTTGTCAGCAGAGCGAAGCTGTAGGAGCTACCTACAAGAACAAATGAACAGATTTACAAGACGGAAGCCGCCGTAAAAGAGTTGAGGCTCATATAGTCTAGATTGGATGCGGCGCGTGCGTGCGGTCGACTGTTACGCCAGCGTCTCGCGTTTTGGCCATATGCACAATATACGATCATTTCTATGCGTTTTGAGACGCACGCATCGCACACATCCAGTCCAGTCGCATTTATTGAAACTAATTGTATTTTGATTGTTTTTAGACGGAACACACACACACGCTGTCCTAATATCTCTCTCTCTCTCTCTCTCTCTCTCTCTCTCTCTCTCTCTCTCTCTCTCTCTCTCGTATATCAAAGGCCGTGATATGTGCTATCCTGTCTGTGGGATTGTGCATATAAAATATCCCTTGCTACTGATGGAAAAATGTAGCGTGTTTCCTCTGTCAAAATGACCATGTTTGACATTCAATAGCCGATGATTAATAAATCTATGTGCTCTAGTGGTATCGTTAAACAAAACAAACAAACAAACTTTCTCTTCACACACACACACACACACACACACACACACACACACACACACACACACACACACACACACACACACACACAAATGAACAGTCTTACAATAACGGAAGAGATGGGAATATAGTGAATTAGCCAACCCCATCCATCCCGCTCTTTAACGTCTGTTGAAGGGTTTGTGTTCCTTACTCCAGTATTTGATTTTGAATCCACGCGCTGTTTGTGACGAGTCTGTGGTGAATATGATCGTCATTGACGGACCCGTGCTGGATGTGCGCAGGCGCGAAAACCCGCACGTCGTCTCCAGGTGACTGTAACTTCCTGCTGCACTCGATAACCCTGCAACAAGTAAGATGGTTTTTAATAGATAGAAACTACCTATGGTTTGTGGTTTGTGACCAGCATAATCAAACATTTTGATAAGGACATTAATTTATTAATCATCTGTTATTGGATGTCAAGCGTTTAGTAATTCTGACACAGTAAAGTAAAGTAAAGTTTGTTTTATTTAACGACGCCACTAGAGCACATTGATTTTTATCTTATCATCGGCTATTGGACGTCAAACATATGGTAATTCTGACAAATTTCTTTAGAGGAAACCCGCTGCCGCCACATTGGCTACTATTTTCGATAAGCAGCAAGGGATCTTTTATATGCTCTTTCCCACAGACAGGACAGCACATACCACGACCTTTGATGAACCAGTTACGGATCACTGGTCGGTGCAAGTGGTTTACACCTACCCACTGAGCCTTGCGGAGCACTCACTCAGGGTTTGGAGTCAGTATCTGGATTAAAAAATCCCATGCCTAGACTGGAATCCGAACCCAGTACCTACCAGCCTGTAGACCGATGGCCTAACCACGACGCCACCGAGGCCGGTCTATGACTTTGAATACACTGTGTATATATATATATATATATATATATATATATATATATATTTTTTTTTTTTTTTTTTTTTTTTTTTTTTTTTTTTTTTTTTTTTTATTACCGCTGTATGCCATGAGTTTATCGTAGCGACAGGTTAATGCGTATTCAATGGCCTGGTCGACAGCTGCCGCATTTATCACGTGACCGGAAACGGAAGTGGTGATTTCCCATTTTTCCAACAGGTTGCTGAAAAGAATAAAAAAAATAAAAAAATTCGCATTGTAGAAAACTTTAATATATACTAGTATTTGGTTAAATAGATCGCACTGCAAAGATGCGTGTGTGTGCATGCGTACGTACGTGTGTCTGTCTGGGTTTAAAGCTGTCACTTGTAGAATATAACAAAATAATATACTTTGCATTACTTGTTTTGAAAACCTCACAGAGATGCAGTCAACAAAATAACAACCTTTACCATCATCACCACCACCGCTATCATCATCATCATTATCATCGTCATCATCATCATCATCACCACCACCACCACCACCACCACCACCACCACCACCACCACATTTATTATCACTATTAGCACCATCATCATCACTTCCATCGACACCAATCATCATCGCCATCATCACAAGCACCACCATAATCATCATCATTATCGCTATCATCATCAACATCATCATCATGGCCATGACCACGACCATCATCATCGTCGCCATCATCATCATCATCATCGCATTATCATCATTATCATCAACGCCACCATCATGATCATCATCATCACCATCATCATCGCCATCATCATCATGCCATCACCATCATCATCATCATCGTCGTCATCATCACCATCATCGCCAACAACCATCATCATGACCATCATCATCATCGCCAACTACCATCATCATGACCATCATCACCACTATCACTATCATCATGACAACTACCATCACAATCATCATCATCATCGCCACCACCACAACCACACCACCACAACCACCACCACCATCATCATCATCATCACCACCATCGTCATCACCATTATCATCATTATGACTACTTACTTTGGATAGTTGCTGGGGTAGTTGTTGCTGTAGAAGTACTGAGGTGTAGTGGAGGCTGTGAGTTGAGTCGTACACTCCAGCTGTTCAATCAAACACCCTGAAACATGGAAACAGTCAAATCGCCTCTAGCGGCAAACTCTTTACAACAACCACCTCTCTTAAAACTAATAAGAGACTATTTTAACAGTAGTCTCAGAACCAGCGTAATTAGATAATAGCCAAAGTGAGAGAACCCCCCACCCCCCCCCCCCAAACAAAACACCCATCCCCGAAGAAATAAATTAACAACAACAACAACAACAATAATAATAATAGCAAATCTACACATATAAGAAGAAGGCAATGTTTTATTTAACGACGCACTCAACACATTGCATTTACGGTTATATGGCGTAAGACATATAGTTAAGGACCACACAGATATTGAGAGAGGAAACCCACTGTCACCACTTCATGGGCTACTCTTTTTCGATTAGCAGCAAGGGATCTTTTATATGCACCATCCCACAGACAGGATAGCACATACCACGGCCTTAGATATACCAGTCGTGGCTGGAGCAAGAATAGCCCAATGGGCCCACCAACGGGGATCGATCCCAGACCGACCACGCATCGAGCGAGCGCTTTGCCAACTGGGCTACGTCCCGTCTCACACATAAGGTGTCCAGGTTGTGTTAAGTCAGTTAATATTAAAATGGTATTGTCTTGTATGAATACTCACAAAATACCGCGACCGCAAAGAAGTACCGCTCCATTATTATAGTGAGGTCACCACCTATAACAGTACAGAAATCAAAAATCAACCGTTATACTAGTCGTTCTAGCTCGAGTCACCTCCTACCCTCCCCTTATTGATACTGATATGTAGGGGAAGGCTAGAGGAAACTATGTAATACTTTGGCAATCGTCAACAATCAAATGATCGCAAGGTACTGTGTGAAACGAACCTGCGCTGTGACGTATAGGGTGTCGGGTTTCCTCTGTAACGTTGGTACTAGTCAACAACATGTAAGTTTAATGTCATGACTGGACTCGAAAATAGGCAAACTAAAGATCTGTGGCATCAGATTTAGAAAAACATTTGTATTTTAGACACAGTAGCTTGCGACCATTTGGTTGTCGACGATTGCCAACGCATTACATAAAGTTTCCTCTTGCCTTCCCCTACATAACATATCAATACCAATAAGGAGGGAAATGTTTTATTTAACAACGCACTCAACACATTTTATTTTCGGTTATATAGCGTCAGACATAATTATGGTTAAGGACCACACAGATAGGCCTATTGAAGGAGGAAACCCGCTGTCGCCACTTCATGGGCTACTTTTTTTTATTAGCAGCAAGGGATCTTTTATATGCACCACCCCACAGGCAGGATAGTGCATACCACGGCCTTTGTTACACCAGTTGTGGAGCACTGGCTGGAACGAGAAATAGCCCAGTGGGTCCACCGACTGGGATCGATCCTATACCGACCGCGCATCAAGCGAACGCTTTGTCGCTGGGCTATGTGCCACCCTCCCCCCCCCCCAATACCAATAAGGGGGCTGGAGGTGACTCGAGCTATAGTCGGACATGATAAGTATATATCTGATACAAGAGATAAAACCCTCACAAACAACCGCCAACCCCCACCAAAAAACCCAACAACAAACAAGGAAAAGCAACCCCTCAATAAGTTAAAGTTTGTTTTGTTTAACGTGACCACTAGAGCACATTGATTTATTAATCATCGGCTGCTGGAAGACAAACACTGGGTAATTCTGACACAGTTTTAGAATGGAAACTCACTACATTTTTCGATTAGTAGCAAGGGAACTTCTATATGCACCATCCCACAGACAGGATAGCACATATCACGGTCTTTGATATACCAGGCGTGATTTCCATGGCTGGGACGAGAAATGCCAACCAACAAAAATAAAAACAAAGCATAATAACAGCCCCTGAAATAAATTCCGATCAAAAAACAAACCCATCCCTAAAAACCCCTCCACCCACCGTCCCTTCCCAAACCAACCCCCAGTTTGTTCTACATTATACAACGTGTAATAAATAGTATCCTCGGTTCAGAACAGATCACATAATATTATGTAGATCAGAATTTGAGATACTTCCACCCGATATAGAGCACGACAGGTCGATCGGTCGGTCAGTCATTCGGTCCGTGTCTCTCTCTCTCTGTTCCTGTCTCTTTCGCTGTCTCTCTATCTCTCTCTGTCTCTGTCTGTCTGTCTGTGCCTCTCACTGTCTGTCTGTCTCTGTCTCTCTCTCTCTCACTCTGTGTCTGTATCTGCCTCCTTCCCTCCCCTCTCTCCACCCCCCCCCACCCCCCTCTCTCTCTCTTCTCCCCCCCCCTCTCTCTCTCTCTCTCGCTCCTTCCCTCACTCTATTCCCCCCCCCCCCTCTCACTCCTTGTATCCAATTCCAAATTCCTTTCTTATATATATATATATATATATATATATATATATATATATATATATATTTTACTTACCTGCAATGGTGCCTGCTTGGATGACAACGATAAATCAATACGAGAAGTTTTTTGTCTTGAAGTTAGCCGTCACCCACCAGTCGATCGTGTCTCCCACATAGCAACGGGCGACGCGTAACATAATCAGGTGGCGGTCTATAAAACACCGTTATGTTTATGTGTGTATTGTCCAATCGCGCCAGAACAATGACCCGTAACTAATGAAATCAAAGGCGGCATTAACGTTGTTGTACTTACAATAAATACGCACTAACTGTTCAATACAGTATAGTGTAGTACTTAGCGTGTATACGAGACAGAAACACATATATATTATGCATATATCTGTACAGTGTGTGGGGGGGGGGGGGGGGACATGGCCCAGTGGCCGGTTTAGGATCGATCCCCGTCGGTGGGCCTGTTGTGCTATTTATCGTTCCAGCCAGTGCATCACGACTGGTATATCAAAGGCAGTGGTATGTACTATCATGTCTGTGTGATGGTGCATATAAAAGATCCCTTCATACTAATGAAAAAATTCCTGTCCTGGACGGAGGAGCCGGCGTAAGTGGACACCTGCACCCATGACAGGCGTGCGCTACAACAACAGCTTGCTCTGAATGTGCACGTTAAATCCTATGACCTGACCTGACCTGACCTGACCTGACCTGATGTAGCGGCTTCCTCCCTAAGACTATATGTCAAAATTACAAAATGTTTGACAATCAATAGCCGATGATTAAAATGAATGTGCTCTAGTGATGTTGTTAGAACAAACTTTATATCCAGGGACGTGACTAGACTTTTGAAATGTGTACTCAAGAAAATAGCGAAACCACTCAAAATCGTGCCATTCAGTCACTAGTAATTCCAATCTGTAAAACTTATTTTCTTACAAACGCTTGGATTGGTCAAATTCGTATGACGTCATTACAACTGTCATATCTTCATGAAACCCAAGCTTTGAATGACGTTGAGGATTCCCCTAAAGCGGAGCATTAATACGTAACGTTGAGAATTTAGTGCGATTGTTGAAAAAAAGTGTACTCAAATACCTAAATTGCGTATAAGCAGAAAATTTTTGTACTCAAATGAGTACATATTGCGAACACGTAGTTACGCCCCTGATATCTGTGAAGACGAAAAGATTCAACTTTAGTTGGAGGGGTGGGGATGGAGTGGGGTAGAATGTTCCCCTGAGTTACATGGGTCATACGATCGAGCCCACACTATGTCCAATGTCAATTTAATTAAAATTAGCTCCACTGGTAGACCAGTAGAGCTAATTTTAATCAGACTGGTCCAATGTCTAATGTTTAACACGCAGGAGCCACGAGCTACTCTCGATTCACTAATATATTAGCTCGGCCATTTACCTTTCGACCGACCGATCAAAATTGCGCCAAATTCTCTCAATCAAAATTGCGCACCCTTTTCTCTTTGGCATTTAACTGCTCCATTCAAATTCCATAGCACCACCACCACCCCAACCCGCCTGCTACCGATTTGATCGGGCTGCTGGTGCTCCCTTGCACCTGCCAGTGCAGGCGGTCCCTCCTCTCCCCTCCCCTCCCCTTTCCTGTCATGGACGGAGGAAAAACCCTATGACATGACATGACACGACACGCAGGAGCCGTTGGTGAATCAATCAAAGTGCTCTGTAGTGCGTTAGGGGGCGGGACTTAGCCCGTCGGTGTACCCATTGGCCTGTTTCTTGTTCCAGCCAGTGCACCACGACTGGTATATCAAAGGCCGTGGTATGTACTACCCTGTCTGTGGCATGGTGCATATAAAAGATCCCTTGCTGCTAATCGAAAAGAGTAGCCCATTAAGTGGCGACAGCGGGTTTTCTCTCTCAATATCTTTGTGGTCCTTAAAGCTGCACACCCTAGTTCCATCTAGCGAAAATAAATTATAATTTGGTTAATCTACAAACCTGTAACACACTTAGATCACGTTTTTATCAAATGGAGTGAAAAAGCAGGTTTTATATCGATAAATACCATGGGAATCCCCATGTCCCAATTGCTTGAAATAATTTTGAAAGTTTGTATTCTGATGTCACCGGTAGATGTCGCTCGAAGCACAACAATGCCTACGTCACGACAAATTTCACAGACTTGGGGTGCGTTCTTTTCACCTCTCCTGGACATGTTCCAACTGTTCTGTCCTGGTTGTATCCCCTCTCCAGATATCGTAGAACTTAGCAAAATTATTGGTTTTAAGGGTTTGTAACGTTTTGTATTGCGATACTTACTTGTCTGAACTTTATTGTTACTGAAAATGTTCACGAACTGTGAAGAAAAATCTCACAAATGAACAACAACAAATCGGATGTTGATTGCGCGAACCGTGCACGAGAAAACAAACCGAACCAAAATGATAACGGTCACGTGGTATACCAACGTCTGTGACATTGAAATGGAAATTTCACCTCTAAAAATAGATTAAACCTTGTCTGCTCAACGGTTTTTTCTCAGACGCGCGTGAGTTTTTCAGAAATACGAAAAATGCATTTTGTGGTATTACAAACACCAGGATTACCAGGATTACCAAAAAACACTTCAGGTGCAAGTGCAATTTTATTTGTGAAAAAATGGGTTTAATAGCAAAAAACAACGCCGTAATGGTTAAAAACTAGCCGTAACTAGGGTGTGTCCCTTTAACCATATGTCTAACGCCATATAACCATAAATAAAATGTGTTGAGTGCGTCGTTAAATAAAACATTTCCTTCCTTTCCTGGTCCTGGTTCAAGTTCCTGGGTAATTAATTGGTACCAATGGTACCAAGTTAAAAGTTAAAGTTTGTTTTGTTTAACGACACCACTAGGGCACATCGACTTCAGACATATTATAGTCTTAGAAAAAAAAACCCGCTAAGTAGCAAGGGTATTTTTATATGCACCTTCCCACAGACAGGATAGCACAAACCATGACCTTTGATATACCAGTTGTGGTGCACTGGCTGGAATGAGAAATTGCTCAAAGGGCCCACTGACGTGGCTCGACCACAGACCGACCGTGCTTCAAGCGAACGCTGTACCCCTGGGTTACGTACCGTCCCTGGATGGAAGGAGTCGTGCGCGCTATGCTGTATAGTGTGTCGTCTTTATGTAGTCTGTGATTCTTTCCATCCAGTGGTACTAACTAAGAACACCCCCAAAACTCCAACCAGGTCCCAAACGCCCATGATGCTGACGTGTCGAGCAAACCAGCAGCACATCGCACGTCACACGACGAGCGCTCTAACGCTGACCTATGTACCGCCCCTATCCATTGACAGAGATCGATCTTATGACCCATGATGCCTCAGGCGAACCGTCTACGCTGAAACTGCCTTAAGACGACAACTATTGTCTGTGTGTGTCTCTCTCTGTGTCTCTCTCCGTCTCTCTCTCTGTCTCTCTCTCTCTGTCTCTCTCTCTGTCTCTCTCTGTCTCTGTATCTCTCTGTGTGTCTCTCTGTCTTTCTCACTCTGTCTCTCTGTCTCGCTCACTCTCTGTCTGTCTCTCTCTGTCTCTGTGCCTCTGTGTCTCTCTCACTCTCTCTGTCTGTCTCTCTGTTTGTCTGTCTCTCTCTATTTGTGTTTCTGTCTCTCACTCACTCTGTCTCTCTGTGTCTCTGTCTGCCTCTGTCTCTCTCTGTCTGTCTGTCTCTCTCTGTATGTCTGTCTGTCTGTCTCTCTCTCTATCTGTCTCTCTCTTTGTCTCTCTCTCTCTATTTGTGTTTCTGTCTCTCACTCACTCTGTCTCTCTGTGTCTCTGTCTGCCTCTGTCTCTCTCTGTCTATCTCTGTCTGTCTGTCTCTCTCTGTATGTCTGTCTGTCTGTCTCTCTCTCTATCTGTCTCTCTCTTTGTCTCTCTCTCTCTCTGAGAGAGAGAGAGAGAGAGAGAGAGAGAGAGAGAGAGAGAGAGAGAGAGAGAGAGAGATGAACAGACAGACAGACAGACAGAGGCAAAACAATAAAGAGATACACACAGAGAGAAGAGTAAATATATATTATTTAATTATCGAAGTATAAATAATCGGAGCTGCGCAGTTTTACAGAACAATTGTAGAATAATGACTCCCCGAGGAAGGCCACGTGTAAGCAGAAACACAGACATGATTTTTATTACCCAATCCACATGACCAAGTTTTTATATACCAGTTGCTAACATGATCTTATACATGCAACTTAATGATGGCATTTAATAATACGAAATATTAGTCAAATTATTCCTGTTATATTAGAGAATAGATAATTCAGTGGCGGACCCACGCTTGTCTCTGAGGGAGGATCTTATGACGGTGATCAAAGGGTTATGTTAATAGAATGGTTGTACCTGCCAGTGGCAGAGGGTTTCACGCTGGGGTAGGGGTACGGATAGGGGTAGGGATCGGGGTAGGGGTAGGGGAGGGTAGGGATCATGGTAGGGGTAGGGATCGGGGTAGCGGTAGGGGTACGGGTAGGGATCGGGGTACATGTAGGGTAGGGGTAGGGGTAGTTAGGGTCAATTCTACATGATCCAGCGCTTCTAAATGTCAAAAATACAATATTAAGTTTTTCTACGCGTGGATTATCTGATCCCCTCCGTGGTTAAGTGTGGCCCTGCTAAGCAAACCTGAAGACTGTTATATAAAGGCAAAGGGTTCTTATGTTGATGGTCATATGATTAACGTGCACGCTCAGAGCAAGCTGTTGTAACTCACGGCTGTCATGGGCGCGGGTGTCGACTCTCCCCAGCTGCTCCGTCCAGGACAGGGAAGGGTTGGGTTTGTTTTGAGGTATTTTGGTGTGTGTGTGTGTGTGTGTGTGTGTGTGTGTGTGTGTGTGTGTGTGTGTGTGTTTGTATGTGTGTGTGAGAGAGGAAAGGGGTCGCCTGCGCTGGCATGTGCAATGAACGTAAGCAGCCTGACCATCTTTAAAAAGTACGAGTCACATTTTTAATACCGAATAAAACCCAACACCTCTCCCTTTTATGGATCCGCCACCAAGAGTAAGTTTGTTTTGTTTAACGACACCACTAGAGAACATTGAATTAATAATCATCGGCTACTGGATGTCAAACATTTGGTAATTTTGACAAATAGTCTCAGAGAAGAAACCCGCTACATTTCCCCATTAGTAGCGAGGGATCTTTTACATGCACAATCCCACAGACAGAGTAACACATAACACGACCTTTGGTATACCAGTCGTGGTGCACTGGGTGGAACGAAAAATAGCCCAATGGGCCATCCGACGGGCGTCGATCCTAGACCGTTAACGTACCACGCGAACGCTTTACCACTGGGCTACGTCCCGCCGTTCTGCCACTAAGAAGCGGAGTCTATATGTCTCTTAAGAGGGGGTGCAATCCCCCTACCCCCCCCCCCCCCAAAAAAAAAAAAAAAAAAAAAAAAAAAGGACAAGCCGAGTTAGGCTATCGCATTGTAACACATTTCTCAAAAGTCCGTTTTTATAATACAGGCTGTGGTTGTATTACGAATTCGGACGGGACTGCATACCTTTACCTGCTCCCTCTCTACCCTCTGGAACCGCCACTGAATTGTTTTGAGCTACACTAGGTGAATAACGCCGACAGATAAGTGATTAGCGCAGAGTTGCGATGCTATGCCGTCCCGGGTTTATGGGGCTAACGGAAACACAACACACGTGGCCCGCTTGCCGATTCCAAGACGCGAATCGAGGGGAGACAAAAGTGTCTTCACATCTGATGAATACTCGGTGAGGTAGCGGTCCCACATCGGTACACTGGCGAGCGTGTCTGCGTCTGTGTGTGAGTGAGAAAGTGAGCAAGAGAGAGAGAGAGAGTTGTTAACTCGGCACCGCGAGGAGAAAGGCCGACCAACTCGTTGGCAGATTCCGAAGTCTGGAAATGGTGTTTGGCGCAGTCCGCCATTACGGTTTTCGCCGACTGGTGCAGTGTGTTGTAGTAGTGCACCAAAAAGCGGCTCATCTCCGTCTGATTCAGGTGTAAGCCTGTGTATGTGTGTCAAGCAATAGGTTAATGCGAGTTCCGGGATGCTGTTCCGTATATGGGTAAGCCAAAACCGGCGCTTACTGATGACGTAGTACGCACGGCCATTGGGGAGTTAAGGAATTGGGAAGACACTCGCTTGTTTCGTGCCATCTATCCTAAGAAAATATATGTTTAAAAAAAAAAATAGAAAAAAAAATTATTTCAGGAATATTTTTAGTTAGAGAGTATTATTTTCGGAAGCAGGTGAGTGTTAGAATCGGGCGTTGTAGTTAGTATGGATGAGCCCGCCTGTGCTACATGCGCCGACTTCCAGCCACAAGCGTGGAGAAAGTCTCTGTGTAGAAACTGCTTTCATCAATTCGAAGAACATTCGGCAGAGGAACTAGGAGCCATTGTCGGGGTGGCTAAACCCCCAGCGTCAAAAGCAGCCCCGAAAAGCGACCCCAAAGCTCCCGGTCAGGTTAAAGATAAAGACAAACAATCTGTGGAAGAACCGCCGAAAGGCACCAGCGTCACAGACAAGACGACGTCTAGTAAACAAACCACGAAGCAGATGTCAATGTCGTCGACTAAAGGTAAATCAGTAACTGCTACACTTTCGTCCAAATTCGGTGGAAACGTCGCAAAGAGTAAAGACCAAACAAAAACTGAATTAGGCAGGTCTTATGGCAAAGTTTCGAGTAGCAGTACTGTGGCCGGGAAATCTTCGTCCGATCAGGGGAAGAAGATTGACGTAAAGGACCAAACCGACTCAGCGAAGCAGACGACAGACAGTAAGGACGGTAAAGGAACATTAGGGACAACACAAAAAGCTTTTGGAATAGGAAAAAAGATAAATGGGAGTGAATCCAAATTGAAGACGGTCGAAAAGAAGGAAGTGGGGTTCTCGAGTTCAAAAACAGTTTCCGAATCCAAGAAACAACACGTAGATGTGAAAGAGAAATCGCATTCCACGGACCAGGATGTAAAGAAGTCATCGCTATTTGTCGGAACACGGGCGGCGCCGGCCAGTGATGTAAGCAAGGTAAAACATCTTCTCCGGTCGTTTGGTTCCGATGAGGTATCCTCTGACGCAGGCGGCGATCACAAACCAGTTGTGACTGGAACCACTAAAGCAGCCGACAATATCGCAACCCAATCACATAGTGACGTCACAGCAAAATGTCAAACTGCAGATCCAGCCGGGATATCGGGGAAAGTTGTTAGCAGCAAAGGTAAGGAGACCCCGGCAGCTACAACAGTGAAAGAGTTTGGAAGATCGTACCTCCCAGCGCAACCCCCGTCCCCCACGTCCAAGTCGCAGAAACCGGCTGAAAAGGTTCACAATGGCAGGCAGGCCGAATCGTCGAAAGCGCCCGCAAGTGGTTTTGGCGCCGGTTTTCGGCATGTTGATACAAACACTGATAACAAGCGGAAGTTTGAGGTTAAAGGTAGTGTAGATGCTAAATCGAAATTCGAGGACAAGAAAAGTGTTAAGGATAAAAACGATTCGAAATTAAAGTCACGTGATGTTATTCTCGGTGTTAAAGTGGACAGTCGGGACGTAGCAGTAAGCAATGATGTTGCAAAGACAAAAACGGAAGAGGAGAAACACGTTGATCTCAGGGTTAAAGAGGAAGCTGCTTTGGTTAAAGAAATCGAGGATCTGAAACTTAAGGTTAGTGAATTATCTGCTCTTAAATTAAAGGAAAACGAGTTAAATACAAAAGAACAAAAGCTTAAAGATTTAGAGAAAAAAGAAAAGGATCTCAAGGGCAAAGAAAGTGAAATATTCGCCAGAGAAGAGAAATTAAAAGACTTGCTTAAAAAAGAACAGGAATTGTTATTAAATGAGAAAAAACTCCATTCGAGAGAGGAAGAATTAAAATTAAAAGAAAAAGTATTGAAAGATTTAAAAACGAAAGAGACTGATTTAGAAACTAAAGCTAAACGACAAATAGATGAACTGAAATCTAAAGAACAGTCACTTTTATCTAAAGAAAAAGAAATAAAAGACTTCAAAGTGAAACAAGAAGAACTGAAATCTAAAGAACAAACTCTTTTATCCAAGGAAAAAGACTTAAAAGAACTAAAAGCGAAACAAGAAGAGATAAAATCTAAAGAACAAACTCTTTTATCCAAGGAAAAAGAATTAAAGGACTTAAAAGCGAAACAAGAAGAACTAAAAGCTAAAGAAAAAGAAATCAAAGATTTGAAATTGAAAGTACAAGAAATACAGGCCAAGGAAAAGGAATTACGAGACCTCAAGGCAAAAGAAAGCATTTCCAAGAGCAAAGATTTAGAACTGAGACAGAAAGAAAATGAATTGGATAAGTTGAAAAAAAGATTAGTAGAAATGGAAGAAAAGAGTCGGAAACTGGACGAAGAAAACGCGGCCTTGAAGAAGGCTGCCCTTCAGCATAAAAAGGAGGAGACCGAGAAACAGCTGACGGAACTACAGCGACATTTGGGCCAGATGGAGGAGAGATGTTTCAAACTGGAGAGCGACAACAAGAGTCTGCTGGACAAACTCCACGAGCAGGAGACCGAGGTCAGACGGGACTCTCACGGCCACAAGGAGCTGGGCGACCTCGACTCGCACCTGGTGAACTCTGAGAAGGAGTGCCGCGACCTGGATGGCGAGAACCTCAAGCTGAGGAACGAGATCATCCAGCTGCGCGAGGAGATGGACGAGATGTACGACACGTTCAGGGAGAACGAGGTGGAGGAGTTCAGGGACCTCCAGAAGGAGATGGAGTATACGGCCAAGAACTGCCGCATCCTCCAGTTCAAGCTGCGGAAAGCCGAGCGCCAGAACGAACAGCTGGACAGCGACCGAAAGCAGTATGAGGAAAGGCTGCGTCTGCTGCAGAGTCAGTTCGAGTCAGAGGACGCCAGGACGCACATAGATATGCTGGAGAAGGAGCTGGCAATCGCCAAGGAGGTGTCGGTGAGGCTGCACGACGAGCTGGATATGATGGAGGACAAGCGGGTGAAGTGCGAGGAGGAGAACAGACACCTGACCGACCTGCTCGAGCAGACGGACAAGAAACAGTTTCGAATGGAGATGGAGATAGATCGCTTGAAAGATCAGGTGAGTTTAGTGTTAGAGAGAGAGAAAGTGTGTGTGTGAGTGTGTGTGTGTGTGTGTGTTAGTGTGTGTGTATCTCTGTCTGTCTGTCTGTCTGTCTGTCTCTCTCTCTCTCTCTCTCTCTCTCTCTCTCTCTCTCTCTCTCTCTCTCCGTATGGGTGGATGGATGGATGGATGCAATTTTTGTATATATATTTTTTAATCTTTAGCTGAAATGGCATATACACAAATCATCATACATGTTGACTTCCTGAGTAATCACATCTCTAAATTATTTCCGTTATTTGTTGTTAGAGAAACACATCAATTCACATGTGTTAATATAACTCCTCCTATAAGTTTACCCATATCACAAAAGAGACCACCGTCATTATATTTTTAAATCGTACATCAAAGTCTAGGATCGTAACTTATAGTCGTTACTCGCATCGCCCGTAACGTGTTTATCGTTACAACGATCGTAGCTAATATCATCCATACTATTTAATCTCGGTACTTGTGTCACCTATAATTTGTATCCGTCTGAAACAGGGGCGAGGTTTAACTCAGTCGGTTGAGTGCTCGCTCGAGGTGCTTGCGTCGCAGGATCGAACCACCTCGGTTGATCCATTCAATGGATTGGATTTTTTTTGTCGTTCAAACTAGTGCACTACAGCTGGACAAAGGCCGTGGTATGTGCTTTCCTGTCTGTGGGAAAGTGCATATAAAAGATCCCTTTCTGCATTAGGAAACATGTAGCGGGTTTCCTCTCATGACTACGAGTCAGAATTACCAAATGTTTGACATCCAATAGCCGATGATTAATTGATCAATGTGCTCTAGTGGTGTCGTTACACTAGAAAAAAAAACCCCGTCCAAAACTGCATCGGTGGCGGTCATTGCTTGTATCGGCCTTATCGTGTAACAGTTGTAACTATTATCATCCTTAACGTGATATAATCGTAACTAATACCGGCAATATCATGTTATCGTCAGTCTGATAAATAATGGTAATAAATATCGGCAATATCATGTTATCGTCAGTCTGATAAATAATGGTAATAAATATCGGCAATATCATGTTATCGTCAGTCTGATAAATAATGGTAATAAATATCGGCAATATCATGTTATCGTCAGTCTGATAAATAATGGTAATAAATATCGGCCCTATCATGTTATCGACATAACGTGTAATAGTCGAATTCTAACTAATATATACCATATCATGTTATCGTTATACTTGTATTAGTCATAACATGTAATGATCATAATTAATATAGGTCATATGTTAATGTCATATTTGTATCATAACGTTTAATGGTCCTTACTAATATAGGTCATAGCATGTTATCGTCACACTTAAATCAGATATAAGTGTATTGGTCATAACTAATATCGATCATATCATGTTAATATCATACTTTTATCAGTTATGACGTGTAATGATCATAACTAATATAGGTGATCTCATGTTATTGTCATACCTATATCAGCCATAACCGGCCGAAAGTATATATATTATCATCTATAACGTGTAGTGATCTTATCTAATATCGGCCATAACTTGTAATGTTTTAACTTGTATAGACCACCACTGGGGCCTAATTCACAGAGGGCTCTTAAGCTCTTCTAGACAATAAAGCATCCTCTTTGCAAGTCTTTTAGCATTGCACTACGAGATCGCAAAGTTGCGAGAGTTTAGTGAATTAGGCGCGCCGTAACTTTCAATGCAGCGGCAGATTCTTGCATCGTCCTTTATTTACAATGGTCGTAACAAGATCGTCCGTAACATGTTAACTTCCTACCTGTATCGATCATAACTTGTTTTCGTCATAGCCTGTGTAGCCCATGAGGTATAACGGTGATAAATTGTATAGTTCGTAAAAGTTTAAAAGTTTGTTTTGTTTAACAACACCACTGGAGTACATTGATTTATTAATGATCGGCTATTGGATGTCAAACGTTTGGTAATTTTGACACATACTCTTAAGAGAGGAAACCCGTTCCCATTAATTAGTAGCAAGGGATCTTTTATATATACACCATCCAACAGACAAGATAGCACATACCACGGCCTTTGATATAGCAATCGTGGGGTACTGGCTGAAACGTGAAACAGCCCAATGGGCCCACCGACGGGGATCGATCCTAGACCGACTGCGCATGATATGAAGCGAGCGCTCTACGTCCCGCTCCTGGATGAATCTCCGAGATTAGAAACCAGCTTGAAAACTATACTTATCTTGCCATGTCTAGCAGATAAAACTGAAATATGGCGGGCGGCCTCTGAGATGAAAGCGCACGTCCAAGTAAACATAACACTTACCTTCAGTTACTAGAATCTGCCATATACTAAACGATAGCCAAGCAACAAGGCGCGTGTGCGGAGGAGGGGGGGGGGGGGGCTTGTGGGGAATGTGGTGGGGAATGTGGTGGAGACAGAGTTTGTTTGCACTAGAGCACATTGATTTATTAATCATCGGCTATTGGATGTCAAACATATGGTCATTTTTAACAGTCATAGAGAGAAAAACCGGTTTTGTTTTCATTAATAGCAAGATATCTTTTATATGCACCATCCCACAGACAGGATAGTACATACCCCTGGCGTTTGATATACCAGTCAGTTGGAGGTACAGTGTCGAACCTCCCCTGCTCAAAGCCATTTTTTTCTTGTCCTTTTCAATATAGTTTCCGGGGTAGAATGACTCGACCCCCCCCCCCCCCAAAAAAAAAACTTCGATCGTTATAGTACAACCTCTCCGCCCCCCACCCCCCCCCCCCCCCCCCGTCCCTACACCACTTCCTGCACATGTGCCTAGGAATAGAAGATACAGTAACGGAAGTTAGTATGTAAAGTTAGTATGATGCAGGTAGAATTATATTTCATATATAATTGTAGATCAAACACAAAATACCAGATACTTAGCGTAGCTTATACCCCGTATACTTGATAACTGTAAACCCATTATGATGTAGGTAGCAGTGTGTTTCATATATTCTAAGTTAAAACATATTATACTTGATGCCTAGCATAGCTTATACCCAGCATTTTTAATAACTGTAAACCCAGTATGATGTATGTTGCAGTATGTTTCATATACTATAAGCGCTGCTTATACCCAGTATACTTGATAACTGTAAAGTCAGTATGATGTAGGTAGCAGTATGTTTCATATACTATAAGCGTAGCGTATACGCAATATTCTTGATAACTGTAAACCCATTATGATGTAGGTAGCAGTATGTTTCATATACTATAAGCGCTGCGTATACCCAGTACACTTGATAACTGTAAAGCCAGTGTGATGTATGTCGCATTAGGTTTCATATACTATACGCGCTGCTTATACCCAGTATACTTGATAACTGTAAACCCAGTATGATGTATGTAGCAGTATGTTTCATATATTATAAGCGCTGCTTATACCCAGTATACTTGATAACTGTAAAGTCAGTATGATGTAGGTAGTAATATGTTTCAAATACTATAAGCGTAGCGTATACCCAGTATACTTGATAACTGTAAACCCAGTATGATGTATGTAGCAGTATGTTTCATATACAATAAGCGTAGCGTATACGCAGTATTCTCGATAACTGTAAACCCAGTATGATGTAGATAGCAGTGTGTTTCATATATTCTAGGTTAAAATATAATATACTTGATGCCTAGCATAGCGTACACCCAACATTCTTGATAACTGTAAACCCAGTATGATGTAGAGAGCAGTGTGTTTCATATATTCTAGGTTAAAACATAATATACCTGATGCTTAGCATAGCGTACACCCAGCATTCTTGATAACTGTAAACCCATTATGATGTAGGTAGCAGTGTGTTTCATATATTCTAGGTTAAAACATAATATACTTGATGCCTATCATAGCGTACACCCAGAATTCTTGATAACTGTAAACCCAGTATGATGTAGGTAGCAGTGTGTTTCATATATTCTAAGTTAAAATATAATATACTTGATGCCTAGCATAGCGTACACCCAGCATTCTTGATAACTGTAAACCCAGTATGATGCAGATAGCAGTGTGTTTCATATATTCTAGGTTAAAACATAATATACTTGATGCCTAGCATAGCGTACACCCAGCATTCCTGACCACTGTAAACCCATTATGATGTAGGTAGCAGTGTGTTTCATATATTCTAGGTTAAAACATAATATACTTGATGCCTAGCATAGCGTACATCCAGAATTCTTGATAACTGTAAACCCAGTATGATGTAGGTAGCAGTGTGTTTCATATATTCTAAGTTAAAATATAATATACTTGATGCCTAGCATAGCGTACACCCAGCATTCTTGATAACTGTAAACCCAGTATGATGCAGATAGCAGTGTGTTTCATATATTCTAGGTTAAAACATAATATACTTGATGCCTAGCATAGCGTACACCCAGCATTCTTGATAACTGTAAACCCAGTATGATGTAGATAGCAGTGTGTTTCATATATTCTAGGTTAAAACATAATATACTTGATGCTTAGCATAGCGTACACCCAGCATTCTTGATAACTGTAAACCCATTATGATGTAGGTAGCAGTGTGTTTCATATATTCTAGGTTAAAACATAATATACTTGATGCTTAGCATAGCGTCCACCCAGCATTCTTGACAACTGTAAACCCAGTATAATGTAGATAGCAGTGTGTTTCATATATTCTAGGTTAAAACATAATATACTTGATGCTTAGCATAGCGTACACCCAGCATTCTTGATAACTGTAAACCCATTATGATGTAGGTAGCAGTGTGTTTCATATATTCTAGGTTAAAACATAATATACTTGATGCTTAGCATACGTCCACCCAGCATTCTTGACCACTGTAAACCCATTATGATGTAGATAGCAGTGTGTTTCATATATTCTAGGTTAAAACATATTATACTTGATCCTTAGCATAGCGTCCACCCAGCATTCCTGACCACTGTAAACCCAGTATGATGTAGATAGCAGTGTGTTTCATATATTCTAGGTTAAAACATATTATACTTGATGCTTAGCATAGCGTCCACCCAGCATTCTTGACAACTGTAAACCCAGTATACTGTAGATAGCAGTGTGTTTCATATATTCTAGGTTAAAACATAATATACTTGATGCTTAGCATAGCGTACACCCAGCATTCTTGATAACTGTAAACCCAGTATGATGTAGATAGCAGTGTGTTTCATAAATTCTAGGTTAAAACATAATATACTTGATGCTTAGCATAGCGTACACCCAGCATTCTTGATAACTGTAAACCCAGTATGATGTAGATAGCAGTGTGTTTCATAAATTCTAGGTTAAAACATAATATACTTGATGCTTAGCATAGCGTACACCCAGCATTCTTGATAACTGTAAACCCATTATGATGTAGGTAGCAGTGTGTTTCATATATTCTAGGTTAAAACATAATATACTTGATGCTTAGCATAGCGTCCACCCAGCATTCCTGACCACTGTAAACCCAGTATGATGTAGATAGCAGTGTGTTTCATATATTCTAGGTTAAAACATATTATACTTGATGCTTAGCATAGCGTCCACCCAGCATTCTTGACAACTGTAAACCCAGTATACTGTAGATAGCAGTGTGTTTCATATATTCTAGGTTAAAACATAATATACTTGATGCTTAGCATAGCGTCCACCCAGCATTCTTGATAACTGTAAACCCATTATGATGTAGGTAGCAGTGTGTTTCATATATTCTAGGTTAAAACATAATATACTTGTGCTTAGCATAGCGTACACCCAGCATTCTTGATAACTACATATAACGTTCAGGGTCAGAGTGGTTTTTTCTGGCTGCGGTTACCAATAACACATCAGACGGAGATAACAACATGGCTTAAGCGTGAAATCGTTAATGGAAAGGTCAGATGTAAGCTGCCAAATCAACCTGCCTCCGTCAAATACTTCGTCTCCTGCACACGCAGACACGTGGCCGAGTCTTGAGGAAAATACTTTCCTAAATTATTAATGAAGTAACGGTAGGAATATTAAAGAGACAGATCCTAGTTTTTAAACACTAAGGCGTATTTTTCACTATTAGAGCCGTTGTTTGACAACTGAAATCATACTTTACGTACATTTTATTGTTTAGACTATTAATTTCCGTACATCCGGAGCGTCTATTTTTAAGGGTTTTCGCCGTTTCAACGTCACTGATTCTTGTAACTTCACTCCGTTGTAACTTCACTCTATTGTAACTTTATCCAAATGTGTTACAAGTTTATAGATTAACTAAACATAGTGTCAATTTTTACGGGATTTAAACTGGGGTCTGTTGCTTTAATTATTATGTAGGTCTGGGTTTTCAGGCGCTGAACTAGGAATGTGTCTTGTAATGTAGTTCGTTACTTATCGGCCACAAAGAAAACTGAATGATAAATCATGTGTTTCCACGTCATTTATAAAGTAAATGAACCATTCCAAAACAAGAAGACTGCACAATGCCACATGTCTGGAAACCATTCCTGTACCACGAGAACAAATCTGGAAGTGACCAAAGGCTTATGTTCGTGGTAAGGAAGGAAGGAAGAAAGGAAGGAAGGAAGGAAGGAAATGTTTTATTTAAAGTGACAGACCCTACTTTTTAAACACTTCGTATTTTACACACGTCGACACGTGGCCGAGACTTGTGGAAAATACTTTCTTAAATTATTAGTGAAGTAACGGTCGGAATATTAAAATGACGTAGCTTAGTTTTTAAACACTAAAACATTTTTTTTTTTTACTATTAGAGCCGTTTTTTGACAACTGAAATCATACTTTACGTAGATGTTATTCTTTAGATTATTCATTTCTGTACATCCGAAGTGTTTCTGCTCATCTTGGTGTTTTTTTAACATCACAAAATACATTTTTTATATTTTTAAAGACCTACGTGCGTCTGAGAAGTAACGAGTATCGAGTCGAGTTGTAGTCTATTTTTAAGGGTATTTCGCCGTTTTAACGTTACTGATTCTTGTAACTTCACTCTGTTGTAACTTCACTCTGTTGTAACTTCACTCTGTTGTAACTTTATCCAAATGTGTTACAACTTTATAGATTAACTAAACATAGTGTCAGTTTTTACAGGGTTGGAACTAGGGTCGCGACTTTAATTATTATGTAGGTCTGGGTATTCAGGCGCAGACCTTTTAATAGGAATGTGTCCTGTACTGTAGTTCGTTACTTTAAAAAAAAAAAAAAAAAAAAAAAAAAAAGAAAAAAAAAGAGTTTTATTTAACGACGCACTCAACACATTTTATT
Organism: Gigantopelta aegis; assembly: GCF_016097555.1. Classification (NCBI taxonomy): domain Eukaryota; kingdom Metazoa; phylum Mollusca; class Gastropoda; order Neomphalida; family Peltospiridae; genus Gigantopelta; species Gigantopelta aegis. The sequence continues at coordinate 14,431,058 of NC_054705.1, forward strand.
TACGGTTATATGGCGTCAAACATATGGTTAAGGACCACACAGATTTTGAGAGGAAACCCGCTGTCGCCACTACATGGGCTACTCTTTCCGATTGGCAGCAAGGGATCTTTTATTTGCGCTTCCCACAGGCAGGATAGCACAAACCATGGCCTTTGTTGAACCAGTTATGGATGACTGGTTGGTGCAAGTGGTTTATATCTACCCAATGAGCCTTGCGGAGCACTCACTCAGGGTTTGGAGTCGGTATCTGGATTAAAAATCCCATGCCTCGACTGGGATCAGAACCCAGTACCTACCATATCGGCCATAAAGGAAACTAAATGATAATTATTATGGGTTTCCACGTCATTTATAAAGTGAATGGAACATTTCAAAACAAGAAGACTATTACAAAGCCACATGTTGCGGAACCATTCCAGTACCGCTGGAACAAATCGGGAAGTTAAAACAAGTTTGTTGTGTTTAACGACACCACTAGAGAATTTATTAATTTATTAATAATGGGCTTTTGGGTGTTAAACATTTGATAATTTTGACATACAGTCTTAGAGGAGAAACCCGCTAAAAAAATGTTGTTAATAGTAAGGTATCTTTTATATACGCCATCCCACAGACACGATAGCACATTCCACGGCGTTTGATATACAAATCGTGGTGCTCTGGCTGGAACGAGAAATATCCCAGTGTGCTCTCCGACGGGGATCGATCCTAGACCGACTGCGCATCAAGCATGCGCTTTACCATTGGCTTACGTCCAGCCCCAAACCTGGAAGTGACTAAAGGCTTATGTTCGTGGTAAGGAAGAAAGGAAGGAAGAAGGAAGGAAGGAAGGAAGGAATATTTTATTTAACAACGTACTCAACAAATAATTACAGTTATATGGCGTCGGACATATAGTTAAATACCATGCAGATAATGGGCTACTCTTTTCAATTAACAGCAAAGGATCTTCTAAATGCAGTACCCCACAGACACTAACAGGATAGTACACACCACAGCCTTTGTTACAGAACTTGTGAAGCACTGTCTGGAACGAGAAATAGCTCAAATGAGTCAACCGACGGGGATCGATCCTAGATCGACTGCGCATCAGGCGAGCGCTTTTATCGTGTATGTGCTGTCCGGTCTCCTAGAAAATTCATATTAAACAAAATCGCTTGCTGTTAAATGGAAAAATATAAAGGCGACGTCACACGAATCGAGTGCCTCGTACGAAAATATCCACGAGAATATCCGATTGTGACAGGACAGTTATTACGATTTCACAAACCACCATCCCCCCCCCCCCCCCCCCCCCCCGCCTATCCCGCTATGATTGCAGATGATTTGGGGATATTACAGGGCCGTAGCTAGGATTTTTTGTTGGGGCGGGGGGTAGGTGGGGGTGGGGGTGGGGGTGGGGGCGCGCAACTGAGTAGTTAATAGTCTAAAACTCCTCATACGGTTAAGAATAGAATTTTCTTTAAATTTCTATAATGTTTTCCGTATTTTTTCTTTGTCCTTACGCTAGCTACGGCCCTGTACTATATGGCCAACACGACCAGAAACCAACCAGTTTTGCCAAAACTGGTAATTAAATAAAGCAAGAAGGTGCAACAATGTGCAATTTAACGGCAAAAGGGGTAATTGGAAAATGTACTTAAGCGTTGTCCAGCATTCCGTTCTCTTTCGACCGAAGGGTAAAAATGTTAAGATGGTGATAATAATAATAAAGCGGCGAGGAATGGAATGTCTGTACGCCTGTAAACTGGACTGAGTGTAGCCACTAGGCAAACACATGGACACACGTTTTAGACTGGGTTTTGCGTTTCACATTGAACCGGATGCGTTTTCGCCTGAGACGTGTGGGTCACAGGATCGAATCCCCTCAGCGATCTATATTTTTATTTTTTTTGGCCGTCCCATAGCCAGTATAATGTCAAAGATCATGGTATGTGCTATCCTGTGGGAAGTGCATATAAAAGATCCCTTACAAAATGTAGTATTCCTCTGAAGACGACTGGCATATCAGATGCCGTGGTATGTGCTATCCTGTTTGTGGGATGATGCATATAAAAGATCCCTTGCTACTAATGGAACAAAGATTTAGCGGGTTTCCTCTCTAAGACTAAATGTAAAAAAAAAACCCAAATGTTTGACATCCAATAGCCGATGGTGACTAAATCAATGTGCTCTAAACAAAACAGACTTTAAATTCCAGCAACCAGTCAAAGCGTTCGCAAACGTTAGCATCGCTTCTCAGTCGTGGTATATCAAAAGCCGTGGTATATGCTGTCCTGTCTATGGGAAAGTGCACATAAAAGATCCCTTACTACTTATGGTAAACAAAATGTAGATACTAGTATATTCTTTTGAAGACTACAACCCATTGGGCTGTTTCTCGTTCCAGCCCGTGCACCACGGTATATCAAAGGCCGTGGTATGTGCTGTCATGTCTGTTGGAAAGTGGATATAAAAGATCAGTTGCTACTTATGGTAAAATGTTTTTAGAGAGATTTCTCTTACGACTACGTGTCAGAATTATTATCAGATGCTTCACATGCAATACCCGACGCCCGACGATTAATAAGTCAGTATGCTTTTAAACAAAACAGACTTTATAAATTCGAGAAACAGTCAAAACACTGGCGAACATTGGCGTCGCTGAACTTAGTTTGGCCGTCTTGCAGTGGTGTTGATTTAACCAAGGTATCAAGCGGTACACCGGTTTACAATCAGTTACCATGGTAACACATCGCTGCTGATACCGATAATATACACGCCGTACCCGCTGTTCTACAAGCACTAAGGCCGCGTGTGTTTATATATAGATGCCATCAGGAGGCGATGGCTGCAGAAAGAGTATGTATACTGTGAGACAGAACGAGTATGTATATTGTTAGACACAAACATGCATGCCGTCCGATATCGGAACAGGTTATTGGCAACAAAACGTGCCTACACTGCTATAAAAATGCCAGAGGTTTGAACATTGACGTACACTCGCCCTTTCGCTTCACGTTCGATATACATGCATGCATCAGTCTTGTTTTCTTCTTTTCTGTTTATCTATAGTTAGACATTTAAGATTAGCCCTTGGCGACTTTTATACGAAATTCCATGGTAAGTGCTGTCGTGGGCCAGTGCCTATGGGACGTACCCTCGCCTATTCGCTTCACGTTCCAAATACATGTATTACTTTTTTTGTGTGTCGTCAGTGGGACATTTAAGATTAGCCTTTCGGGACTTTTATATCAAATGTCATTGTATGTGCTGTCGTGTGTCAGTGCCAAAGGTTTGAACATGGACGTACCCTCATCCTTTCGCTTCACGTTCGAAATACATGTATCACTGTTTTCTTTTGTCTACAATTGGACATTTAAGATTATCCATCCGCGACTTTTATATCAAATGCCATGGTATGGAAAGGAAAGGAAATGTTTTATTTAACGACGCACTCAACACATTTTATTTACGGTTATATGGCGTATGGTTAAGGACCACACAGATACTGAGGGAGGAAACCCGCTGTCGCCACTTCATGGGCTATTCTTTTCGATTAGCAGCGAGGGATCTTTTATATGCACCATCCTATAGACAGGATAACACATACCACGGTCTTTGGTGTACCAGTCGTGGTGCACTGGCTGGAGCGAGAAATATCCCAATGGGCCCACTGACGGGGATCGATCCCACACCGACCATGCATCAAGCGAGCGCTTTGCCACTGGGCTACGTCTCGCCAAATGCCATGGTAAGTGCTGTCGTGGGTCAGTGTCAAAGGTTTGAACATGGACGTACCCTCGTCCTTTGGCTTCATGTTCGATTTATCAGTCTTTTCTCTCCTTTTTGTATGTCTACAGTGGAACTTTTAAGATTAGCCCTTCGGGACTTTTATATCAAGTTTCATGGTAAGTGTTGTCGTGGATCAGTGCCTATGGGACGTACCTTCGCCTTTCGCTTCATGTTCGATATACATGTATCAGTCTTGTTTTGTCTACAGTGGGACATTTAAGATTTTCTTTCGCGACTTTTATATCAAATGCCATGGTAAGTGTTGTCGTGGGTCAGTGCCAAAGGTTTAAACATGGATGCACCCTCGTCCATTCGCTTCACGTTCGAAATACATGTATCAGACTCTTTGTTTTATGTCTACAGTGGGACATTTAAGATGAACCCTTCGGGACTTTTATATCAAACGACATGGTAAGTGCTGTCGTGGACCAGTGCCTATGGGACGTAGTCTCGCCCATTCGCTTCACTTTCGAAATACATGTATCAGACTTGTTTTGTCTACAGTGGGGCATTAAAGATTATATCAAATGTCGTGGTAAGTGCTGTCCTCTGGCTGTGTTTATGTCAAGTGCATATACATTTAATAATTTACTGTTATTTAATAAGAGTAGCATTATGTGGACTCAGCAAATCTATCCTCTCACTATCTAGATGAAACTGTGCTGAGTTCAGCCAGAACGAGCAGAAAAACGTCCGGTTAAACCAAATGGCCATATCGGGGACCAGTCAAATAGTTCGCGAACGTTAGCGTCGTTCACTGTCGCTGAACACGCGTCAGGTGGCTCAATTACCATATGTGCTAGACGCATTATTTAGCTCAACGCTCATATAGAAACACATTACTAAGTTTTAGGGGCGAGACGTAGCCCAGTGCTAAAGCGATCGCTTGATGCGCGGTCAGTTTGGGATCGATCCCTGTCGTTGGGCCCATTGGGCTGTTTCTCGCTCCAGCCAGTGCACCACGACTGGTACACGAAAAGTCGTGTTATGTACTATCCTGTCTATGGGATGGTGCATATAAAAGATCCCTTGCTGCTAATCGAAAAGAGTAGCCCATGAAATGGCGACAGCAGGTTTCTTCCCTCAATATCTGTGTGGTCCTTAACCATATGTCCGACGCCATATAACCGTAAATAAAATGTGTTGAGTGCGTCGTTAAATAAAATATTTCCTTCCTTATTAAGTTTTAAGCTTATACCAATTGACACACTTTCTGAAATAAATATCAGTATAAATAAACTATTAAACTATCAAATTGCACAGGGTAAATTTCCTTTTTTATATACAGGGAAGAAGACGATTGGTAGAACAGTCAAAGTAAAAAGTTTGTTTTATTTAACGACGCCACTAGAGCACATTGAATTTTTATCTTATCATCGGCTATTGGACGTCAAACATACAGTCATTCTGACATTGTTTTTTTTTTAGAAGAAACCCGCTATCGCCACATAGGCTACTCTTTTACGACAGGCAGCAAAGGATCTTTTATTTGCGCTTCCCACAGGCAGGATAGCACAAACCATGGCCTTTGTTGAACCAGTTATGGATCACTGGTCGGTGCAAGTGGTTTACACCTACTCATTGAGCCTTGCGGAGCACTCACTCAGGGTTTGGAGTTGGTATCTGGATTAAAAATCCCATGCCTCGACTGGGATCCGAACCCAGTACCTACCAGCCCGTAGACCGATGGCCTAACAACGACGCCACCGAGGCCGGTAACAGTCAAAGTAAGGCAATTGCATGCGCAGTTCTACGGTTAGTATATATATCCGAGCACTGCAGTATTGATTGATAGTAACAATTCAGGTGAAACTACATACCTTGGCTGAATTTTATCTTCACCCCTGTAGTGAACATTTGTTTTAATCTATACCATTTAATGATAATTTGTTAAGAAACTTTTATATTTTGTATTTATATAGATGTTTTATTATTGTTTTTGGTTGTTGTAAAAAACATATTTTGAGAATTGGTACGGTGTTAAACCCTAATGATATATATATTTTTATATAAATGTTGGCATTATTTAGCACATTCATATACTTGCCTCTGACACCCAATAGCCGATGTGTATTTTTGTGCTGGCATGTCGTTAAATATCCATCCATCCGTCCGTCCGTCCGTCCGTCCGTCCGTCCGTCCGTCCATCCATCCATCCATCCATCCATTCATCCATTCATTCATTGGTTCATGTTTAGTACATAATCATACGCAAATTCGTCGGTTCCCTTTTGACGCAAACGGGCTTGAAACATGTTTAGGGTGTAACTGAAAATATCATGACGATTTTTGTCCGGATCGCTTCCTGTTATATATCATGTGTGTGTTGATTGAAAGGTTGCGTCTAATGGCTTGCATGTACATTGTAGCTTCAACCACATGGTTATCGGGGCGAGACGTAGCCCAGTGGTAAAGTGCTCGATTGATGCGCGGTCGATTTGGGATCGATCCCCGTCGGTGGGCCCTTTGGGCTATTTCTCGCTCCAGCCAGTGCTCCACTACTGGTACATCAAAGGCCGTGGTATGTGCTATACTGTCTATGGGATGGTGCATATAAAAAATCCCTTGCTGCTAACCAAAAAGAGTAGCCCATGAATGGCGATAGCGGGTTTCCTCTCTCAATATATGTGTGGTCCTTAACCATATGTCTGACCCATATAACCGTAAATAAAATGAGTTGAGTGCGTCGCTAAATAAAACATTTCCTTCCTTCACATGGCTATCTTACAATTGTCGTCTATGGGATTTCATTTGAGTGTCTTAGTAGGTAGCGCGCTAACATTAGGCGTAGGATCTAATCACGTTTGTGGTCCACAACTGGTATATAAAAAAACCTGTGATATGTGCTGTTCTGTCTGTGGGAAAGTGCATATAAAACACCCCTTGCTGTTAATGGAACAAATGTAGTAGGTTGTCTCTAAATTTTTGACATCCAGTAGCCAATGATTATTAAATAATTACAATTTGCTCCAGTGGTGTAATTAAACAAAAACATTTAACTTTTTTGTTTTTGTGGTATTCAACTCAGAAGAATGACTGACACATAATATGTTTATCTGTGAGGCAAAATGTGTCTGTTCTGTTTCGGCTGGGATACAGCCAACAACATAATTTCATAATGTTGGTCTTCGAGATACAATTCTGTTATTCATCCCAGAAGAGCAATGGAACTCGGCAAATAATGCCAAGATTTAAAACGAAAGATATATACACACACATATACATGTATTATTACACACATATATATACAGACAGAGAGAGAGAGAGAGAGAGAGAGAGAGAGAGAGAGAGAGAGAGAGAGAGAGAGAGAGAGAGAGAGAGAGAGAGAGAGAGAGAGAGAAGAAGAGAGAGAGAGAGAAGGATGAGATTCAGAGGAGAGAGAGGAGATTTAGAGAGAGAGGGGTGAAAGAAATAGGAGATTAAGAGAAGAGAGAGGACATTTAGAGAGAGAGAGAGGGAGGGAGAGAGAGAGAGAGAGAGAGAGAGAGAGAGAGAGAGAGAGAGAGAGAGAGAGAGAGAGAGAGAGAGAGAGAGAGGGAGGAAAAGAGGAGATCGAGAGGGGAGAGAGAGGAGAGGAGATTTAGAGAGGGAGAGAGGAGATTGAGAGAAGAGGTAGGAGAGGATATTGAGAGAGAGAGAGAGAGAGAGAGAGAGAGAGAGAGAGAGAGAGAGAGAGAGAGAGAGAGAGAGAGAGAGAGAGTCCATCTACGACGGGACGTCAAAGTAAATTATTACTGTACTTTGAAGTAATCCGTTTGATTGTGTGCAAAAAAGATATTCACGAAACTAATTTACTGACTCTTTAATGAGAGCACGCGTTAACAGTGGCGGACAGGGGATGCAAACGAACGATAGTAAATTTCTCTAGACTCTGAAACAGTTCTATGTTCAAGAATGTTTACATGTTACAGTACAGGTTACATAAATATTAACGCTACATAAATATTAAGGCAAAAGGGCATATGGGCCAACTCTCGAAGAGAACACTTTTAATAAAACGTTTGGCATTCGTGAAACGACTATTGTAACCAAATTGTTACCCCCCCCCCCCCCCCCCCCCCAAAAAAAAAAAAAAGAAGAGAAAAAGGGGGCATTTAATTTTTTTCGGACAATAATATATCCCTCCCTGGTTCTTTCCTTTAGATCCTCCCTTGTTACAATTTGTCTGTAACGTTCTCCAGATCTTCACTAACGGCGCAGCAGCACAGACGCCAAACACGCCACATGGCTGTGTGGGTAACTCTCTCCATCTGACGTGCAATAACAGCTGTAACACACGTGACCGCCAGTCTCCAGGCCGTATATAACGGTTCATTCATAGAACGTTCAGTAATAATTATAGTCCACACCATCGAATTAATAACCCATCTCTCGCCAGCACAGCGATTAGACGAGCGTGTTTAATAGTGCACGGACTCACCCTGAAACAATGTGCGTAGTTAAAAGTGTGTTTGCCTGAGGTTCTTGCGTCGCAGGATCAAACCACCTCGGTGGATCCATTCATCTGAAAGGAAAGGAAATGGTTTATTTAACGACGCACTCAACACATTTTATTTACGGCTATATGGCGTCGGACATATGGTCAAGGACCACACAAATATTGAGGGAGGAAACCCGCTGTCGCCACTTCATGGGCTACTCTTTTCGATTAGCAGCAAAATATCTTTTATATGCACCATCCCATAAACAGGAAAGCACATACCACGGCCTTTGATGTACCAGTCATGGTGCACTGGCTGGAGCGAGAAATGGCCCAAAGTACCCACTGACGGGGATCGATCTCAAACCGCCATTGAACTGATTGGGTTTGTTCTCTCATTAAAAGGCCGTGGTGTGTACTATCCTGTCTGTGGGAAAGAAAGAAAGAAAAATGTTTTATTTAATGACGCACTCAACACATTATTTTACGGTTATATGGCGTCAGACATATGGTTAAGGACCACACAGATTTTGAGAGGAAACCCGTTGTCGCCACTACATGGGCTACTCTTCCGATTAGCAGCAAGGGATCTTTTATTTGCGCTTCTCACAGGCATGATAGCACAAACCATGGCCTTTGTTGAACCAGCTATGGATCACTGGTCGGTGCAAGTGGTTTACACCTACCCATTGAGCCTTGCGGAGCATTCACTCAGGGTTTGGAGTCGGTATCTGGATTAAAAATCCCATGCCTCGACTGGGATTCGAACCCAGTACCTACCAGCCTGTAGACCGATGGCCTAACTACGACGCCACCGAGGCCGGTGTCTGTCTGTGGGAAAGTGCATATAAAAGATTCCTTGCTGCTAATGCAAAAATGTAGCGGGTTTCCTCTGATGGCTACGAGTGAGAATTACCAAATGTTTGACATCCAATAGCCGATGATTAATTAACCAATGTGCTCTAGGTGGTGTCATTAAGTAAAATAAACGATTTTAAAAAAGTTTATAGTTTTATAGTTTATTGTTACAAGTGGCGAATCCAGAAAATCCATTGGGTTATGGGTGGGGTGGTGGGGGTATTGGGCAATGACATGAGGTGGAATGCCAAGGGAACTTTGGGAGAGGTTAGGAGGGGGTGAAAATTAATATATAATAAAATTATAACTGTCGCAAAATTTAGGGGAGCTTGGACCCCTGCCCCACACACCCCTAGATCCGCCTCTGGTTACTAGCCATATCATCGGTCCCCTTTTTGACACAAACGGACTACACGTGTGATGAATATATTGTTTGAATACTTATTTCTGTATTGTTGTTTTTCAGATAATTGATCTACAGAATGAAATAAAATACGGATCTCTGACACACAAGGACGCGTTAGAGAGGAAGGTAGGTGGAACAAAACATCTACCTAGCAGCAGTTGCGCAATTTCATTCAAGTTTCCAAATTACATGGGGAACAGATTCTTATGACACCGGTTGTTGACGTTTGATAGTCGTACCTTGACAACCGTCATTTACATTTTTTTTTTTATGAATTTCGAAATTATATTATACAGATGTTGTAGATAATGTAATTCTGAATTATTATTATTATTATTATTATTATTATTATTATATATATATATATATTATGGTTTATTTTATTATTATTTTTATTATTTCTAATACAATTAAATTTGAACTTTTACCACTAGAGCACATTGATTTATTAATCATCGGCTATTGGATGTCAAACATTTGGTAATTTTGACATATACTCTTAGAGAAAAAACCCGCAACATGTTTCCCTTAGTAGCAACGTATCTTTTATAGGCAGCATCCCACTGACAGGATAGCACATACCACAGACTTTGATATACCAATGCTTGCTCATCTTCAAGATAATTTGAAATAAAGAGATATTGGGATTTTATCACAAAATACTTACATTTGACTTTAGTGTAATTACTTGACTATTAATTTAAGCATTATATTGAAGACTTTTCCCTATTTTAACCTCGGTTAATACTATTCAACGTGTTAAAAAAATAAAAATAATAAAGTGGTTTTTTTTCTTCTTTACTTTACAAAATTTGTTTTTGTTACAATATTACTATGATTAAGTCGCATTAAAACATGCATTTGTCAAGAAATCGATGAAAGAAACGGATGATAGATCATGGCCTTTGATACTCGAGAGATATAATATTTCATTTCGGCCATTATAAATGATAGTTTGATTTAAATCGGTTTTATGGTTTATTGTGACACACTGCTGCTGCGTGGGTGGTGTGTGGGCGTGACTGTTTGCATGTTTTCTTGGGTTAAGCATGTTTTAGCTAGTGTGATATTCAGGAGACAAAACCGTGTGCGTTCCTTCATCTTCTGCACCTTCAAACTACAAAGCTGTATATTTGTTATCTTAACTAGCGAGATATCACACGTGATCTATTATTACAATAAAGGGAGACCACTCTCAAGTTTTTATAGAAAGTTTTTTTTAAAATTTAATTATTATTTTTTTAAAGATTTTTGTATAGTTGTTTGTTTGTTTATTATTTATTTATTTATTTATATATTTATTTATTTATTTATTTATTATATATTTATTTATTTATTTATGTATTTATTATTTATTTATTTGTCTGTTTATATATTTATTTATTTATTATATATTTATATATTTATTCATTTATTTACTTATTCTTTTAAAAGAGAAATATCACTTTTGATGGGTTACATTAAAATGGTGATTATTCAATCCAGCATGCTTTTCTATATGCAACTGGGTAAGCCCATAAAACGTGACGTCAGCTGGATTAATTTACTGCAACTCTAAGGGCGTGTTTGATTGAATAATCGCTCTATCTGATAATAGCAATATGGGATTTCTTAACAGGTGCAAATGAAGGACGCATTCATTTTATGTTTGACTCCTGAAGATGTTATTTACAAGAAACGAAAAAACATACGGGTTTCTTCGAAATATAATGTCAAACTTAGTCAGACCTGTCTAAATACACATGCATATGACTTGTATATTCAGTTACTTACGGACCAGTGTAATGGTGTTGACCGCTCTCTTCTCGCCCCAGACACCCACCCCCCGCAAAGTTTGTTGTGAGGAGTTTCATTCAGAATACGTCATTACGTTACTCGTCTGTTCTCGACAATATCCGTCTGACTTCGCCCTTAGTATGTATAAAAGATTTGTGATATCGAATCGACCCTATTTTCATCTTTATTTATATTACTGTCGTTGCATTGCACGGACAAATGTTTATCGATTTGGTGAATTAGGGAGGTCTGACTATAATTTGACATTATTTTTAGATGTTACTTCTATATATTGCAGGTATGTATACCCGAGCGACGAAAATGTTTAAAAAATTATTATTTCACTTTAAAAAAAAATAATTATATTTCACTTTTATCTATGCAATATTTATTTATTTATTTATTTTAAAAAAAAATTAATTATTATTATTATTATTATTATTATTATTATAATTATATTTAATTATTTTAATTTTTTTTTATTTCTCCCCAATTATTTAAATGAGCAAAAATTTTAAATATTTCTTCAAACTTTACTTTGGCTTCAATGTTTAATTTTAACGATTGTTTTTCCAATCACATACAACGCCCAACCATGTGTTTTTATGACACAAATAAATGTTTATATTCGGTATTTTCTCTTTCAAGGACCTGCCTTTTTTAGTTTCATAAGCCAGAATAAGCATTATAAACCTTTGTTTATTTATTCTGAATATTATTTCTTTCGTTAACGTAGAAATGCGTTTCAAAGCACACCCAAATAAATAATCCATTTTATCCAGATAAGTTTTAAAAAAAACTTCTTTTTTTTTCTTTCTAGAATTAGAAAGTGTATTTTTGATAAAATATATCGACGTTGTTTCTGATTTATTTATTTTATGCTCAGTATACTGTTATCGTGTGCCCTTGGGTATGGTGATTGTGGACATGTTGTTGTAGGTTAGTGTGTTCCTCCCTTGTAAATCGGGCATTCCAGTAAGGATTGTCGCATTGTTGTTTTCCTTCCTTATGGATGAAGCACCAATATTTCAACTTAGAAGAGTAATACAAATAAAATACATGTACTGTAAGTTAATATGATGTTTGAATAGTACAACTGTAACAATCTCACCTTCATAGCCATTGTTGTCTTTGAGAGTAATATGCACACTAAGAGTTTCTTTCATAAACAAACATGTATTCTTTTGTCTATATTATTTCAGATGTCAGTTATATTTGTTTCAGTTAACGGTAAAATAATATACTCAACCAAATTTATTACGGCCAATAGATTTAGTGATTAGCTTTTGCTAGTGATATAATTCAGAGGCGGATCTAGGGGTGGGGTGGAAGGGGGCAGGGGTCCGCCCCCTAAATTTTGCGACAGTTTATAATTTAATTATATATTAATTATTATTATTTTACGATCCCCCTCCATCCTCCCCAAAGTTCCCTTGGCATTCCGCCTCATGTCATCGGGGCCCCCCTAAATGGATATTCTGGATCCGCCACTGTAATTTGTTTGTAGTTTGACAACAGATGATTTATAAGCTTTGTTTGAGTAAATTGTGACCAATGTTAATAACGAAACAAAAATCAAGCTATGAATGCATTGTAAAAAAACAAACACAAATATATTTTGTGTAGCGATGTTCCAAAGATCGATTATAATCGAAAATTGATCGATATGGCGCTGTCGATGTGCAGCTCGAGTACTTTGCCGTTCGAGAGACATTTAAACAGTTAAAATAGATTATGGATTTTTATAATCGATTTATTATGGATCACATCGATATAACCCGGGTACTCCGTAAGCTAGACGGATATCTGTACAGTTATAATCTCTATCTATCTCTATCTCTCTCTCTCTCTCTCTCTCTCTCTCTCTCTCTCTCTCTCTCTCTCTCTTTCACGATCTCTCTCTCTAGCTCTCTGCTCCATGATTCTCTCTCTCTCTCCTCGTCCTCTCTCGCTCGCTCTCTCTCTCTCGCTCTCTCTCTCTCTCTCTCTCTCTCTCTCTCTGTGTCAGAGATAACTCTATGACGAAATTTTTTGCTTTCCCCCCGAATAAGCAAAGATTCCCGATCTAATACAACAGTAACCCTATGTTTGACATTAAACACCATTGCATTGATAATTTTTGACTGCTAATACACACACTATAGGAAGTAACACATCAGCACCTTTGTTGAAAGAGGGAGTTGTCGGGTTTCTTCTTTTAGTGTGTGTATTAGTGAACTGGAAAATGGTCGTTGTAAAGGTATTTAACATCAAAGATAGGATTATTGTTTATTAGAACAGGAATCTTTGCCTACTCGGTGGTAGGCTGAAATTCAGTGGTAAACCGCTTGCTCGATGCGCAGTCGGTCTAGGTTCGATCCCCGTTGGTGGTCCCATTGGGCTATTTTTCGTTCTAGCCAGAACACCACGACTGATATACCAAAGGCCGAGGTATATGTTATCCTGTCTGTGGAATGGTGCATATAAAAGATCCCTTGCTACTAATGGAAAAATGTAGCGGGTTTCCTTTCCAAGACTATATGTCGAAATTACCAAATGTTTGACACCGAATAGCCGATGGTTAATACATGAATGTGCTCTAGTGGTGTCATTAAACAAAAGAAAGCAAAACTTTCACTATTAAACTTGACTCCGTAAGTGACGGGGCGAGACGTAGCCCAGTGGTAAAGTTCTCGCTTGATGCGCGGTCGGTGTGGGATCGATCCCCGTCGGTGGGCCCATTGGGTTATTTCTCGCTCCAGCCAGTGCACCACGACTGGTATATCAAAGGCCGTGGTATGTGCTATCCTGTCTATGGGATGGTGCATATAAAAGATCTCTTGCTGCTAATCGAAAAGAGTAGCCCATGAAGTGGCGACAGCGGGTTTCCTCCCTCAGTATCTGTGTGGTCCTTAACCATATGTCCGACGCCATATAACCGTAAATAAAATGTGCTGAGTGCGTCGTTAAATACAACATTTCCTTCCATAAGTGACATACTTTATAGTAATTAATTTATTAACCGTGACCTTTTACACCACACCAGTTGTACTATCCGAGAATCTCAGAAAATATGTATATAATTCTGCATAAAACTGTACAGGTAATTAGAGCCTTTTAGCATGTATAAATATTATCTTTTCACATAATTCGTTGTTACACATTGTTAGTAGATAATAACTGTATTAATAGCTATTCATTTCAAGTATTTTATTTTTACCATAAAGACAAAAAAACAAAACAAAAAAACGTACGAATATTATAAGCATGTAATGTTCTAAGATATCTGTGTTGTTCCATCCCTCGAACATTTTGAAATTTGTGATGATTGTTACATTATGCATTAACAATTGTTTCAAACTGTGTTGAATGATCTTGCTTGCAGTCAGATTGTAAAGATTTGCAATATAATGTAACGACATCTCTGGTACCAGCAACTTCGAGATATGCGGAGCTTACTGTATGTCGATACTGTTAAAACGCACACGACACCGTTATTAAACACAACTATAGTGATTGCCCCCCCCCCCCCCCCCCCCCTTTGGCTTTGAACTGGATTATAATTATCTGTGGTAAAGTCAGTAATATACAACTTTGGCGTCTCAAGCGTCGGGGTGGGGTTTCACCCATCTTTGAAGATAATACATTGCACCGCCCCCCCCCCCCCCCCCCCCCCCTCAGCCCACGTCACACTCATCAAGTTGCTGGCATATTACTATGCCTATGTAAATTATCCTTGCTGGAATATCCTATGTTAAATTGTTTTAATTTTATTTAATGACACCACTAGAGAACATTTATTTGTTAAATGATCGGATATTGAATGTCAAACATTTGTTAATTTTGGCATATACCATATTTTCTCTAATAAGCGCTTGTCCTCCAATAAGCGCCTGGCCTCCAATAAGCGCCTGGCCCCCATTAAGCGCCTGGCCTCCAATAAGCGCCTGCCCTCCAATAAGCGCCTGACCACCATTAAGCGCTTGTCCTCCAATAAGCGCCTGACCTCCAATAAGCGCCTGGCCCCCATTAAGCGCCTGGCCTCCAATAAGCGCCTGCCCTCCAATAAGTGCCTGGTATCCAATAAGCGCCTGACCCCCAATAAGCGCCCGGCCCCCAATAAGCGCCTAGCCTCCAATAAGCGCCTGTCCCCCAATAAGCGCCGGGCCTCCAATAAACGCCAGGTAAGACAACCGAAAATTGATTACTCCCTGGCATAATTTAGGCACTTTACGTAGACAAGTAATATTAATTTTTAAATTGTTTTGTTTAAAGATTTGTTACAGTTTGAAATTAAAGTTTAAAAATAAATAAAATTGTAAGTTTGTAGTTTTTAGCTTTAATTTGTAAAATTTGTTTGAAAAAATAAGGCCGGGTTTCCAATAAACGCCGGGTCTGCCACCATTTTGAAATGAATAAGTGCCCGGGCTCTTATTAGAGAAAACACGGTAGTTTTAGAGAGAAAACCCGCTAAAAAAATTTCAATTAGTAGCAAGGTACGAAGTCAGACACAGCATAGCACATACCACGGTCTTTGATATACCAGTCGTGGTGCACTGGCTGGAACGAGAAATAGCCCAATGTGACCACCGACAGGGATCGATCCCACACCGATCGTGCATCAGGGGATCGCTTTACCACTGGGCTACGTCCCAACCTAAAGTGTATCCTATGTGGTGTCAGCACGTTTCATCGTTCAGTCTCAGACTACCCAGGGAATGATTTAGCTCAATAGGTAAAGCATTAAGCTAAAGTGCTTGGGTCGTAGGATCGAATCTGCTCTGCGGACCCACTGGGTTTTTCCTGTCACAAAATGTGCCCTACGACTGGTATATCGAAGGCCGCGCTATGTGATAAAAAGAAAGAAAAGTGATGAAGTGTTTTTAAACAAACACGGACTTAACACAAATGTGAGGAGGGAACGTAGCCCGATGGTAAAGCACTTGCCTGATGCGCGGTCGGTCTAGGATCGACCCGCGTCGGTGGACCCATTAGACTATTTCTCGTTCTAGCCAGTGTATCACGACTGGTATATCAAAGGCATATAAAAGATCCCTCGCTACTGATGGAAAACAAATGTAGCGGGTTTCCTCTCTAAGACAATGTTATAATTACAAAATGTTTGACATCCAATAGCCGATGATTAATAAATCAGTGTGCTCTAGTGGTGTCGTTAAACAAAACAAACTTTAACTCTATCGTTTCAGCCAGTGCTCCACAACTGATGTAACAAAGATAGTGATATGTACTACCCTGTCTGGGGGATAGTGCACTTAAAATATCCCCATATCAAAAAGAGTAGCCCATGTATGTTTCTTCCCTTTTCTATCTATCTTTCCATCCATCCATGCATCCATCCGCCCGCCCGTCTGTCTGTCCGTCCGCCCGCCCGCGCGACCATCCATCCCTGTCTATCTTTTCATCTATTTTTTTCTTATTTTTTTTCACTTTCTTTTCTATATCTGTTGAGTAGCTCAGTCGGTAGCGACTGTGACTCAAGTGTAGGAGGTATGCCGTTCATATCTGAAGTGTGGAAATTACTCTCCGTCAGTGGGCCCATTTGGCTATTTCTCGTTCCAGCCAGTACACAACGACTGGTATATCAAAGGCCGTAGTATGTACTAACCTGTCTGTGGGATGGTGCATATAAAAGATCCCTTGCTGCTAATCGGAAAGAGTAGCCCATGAAGTGGCGACAGCGGGTTTCCTCTCAATATCTGTGTGGTCCTTAACCATATGTCTGACGCCATATAACTGTAAATAAAATGTGTTGAGTGCGTCATTAAATAAAACATGTTTTTCTTTCTTTCTTTTTTTGTTTTTGTTTGTTTGTTTCTCTTTTTATCTTTATTTCTTTCATTCTTTCTTTCCATTTCTTTCCACTGATTTAACACAAATGTGGTGTATCTGCCACGTTGTTGTTGCAATGTTCGTCGAACGTAAGGAAATAACTGCCATTACTGTTTAATGGCTGTACGTTCTCGCGGCGCCACGTGGGAGAACAACGCGCTAAGTAATTGAATGTTATTGTCATTACTAACACCGTGCAATCGCTATTTGCACGTGAGTCACACTCTGTGCAATTGCCAATTCTTGTGGTGCAGGTGGTGAATTTTTTAAAGTCCTATATGGACCGGTCAGAGATTGATGAGAGAGGAAGGGAGAGAGAGGGAGGGAGAGGGAGAGAGAGGGAGGGAGGGAGAGAGAGGGAGGGAGGGGGAGGGAGAGAGAGGGAGGGAGGAACAGAGAGAGAGAGAGAGAGAGAGAGAGAGAGAGAGAGAGAGAGAGAGAGAGAGAGAGAGAGAGAGAGAGGGAGGGAGGGAGGGAGGGGAGAGGGAGAGAGAGAGAGAGAGTGGGGTGAGGGACGGAGAGAGAGAGAGAGAGAGAGAGAGAGAGAGAGAGAGAGAGAGAGAGAGAGAGAGAGAGAGAGAGAGAGAGAGAGAGAGAGAGAGAGAGAGAGAGAGAGGAGGGAGGGACCGAAAGATTAAGATATTGTCCCGATTTACGATTGGCATTTGCATGGCATATTAATGTTATTTGTGTTTTTGACGTATATTTTGAATTTGCCAACAAACTGTTTTTTTGTGATCATGTTTGTTTTGTTTGTTTCTTAGTAAAAAAAAGAGAAAAAAAGAAGAAAAATGTGCAGCACACATTATTACTATTTAAATCGGCTACGAACGGTTACATAATCAATAGTCCATAAAATCCAGCCACCCAAGGTCACACGATACGTTATGATCTGAGTCAACTATCTCATTTGCATATTAACAATGTTTACTAACCGATTTTAAAAAAAGTGATCCACCTCTTGAAGGTCGTGTGTTGTTTCTTTCAGAGGTACCGAGCATCGACAAACGATGACGACTAAACCACGTGACCGGTAGCACATTTCTACGTGACCAGTGTTCTGAACCCACGTGATCAGTATTCTGAGTGTGACCTTGGAAGTTGTGAAATGACTTTCAGTCTTTTAATCTCTATTTTTTAAAATTCATATTTTGTCTGCTGCACGTTTGCCTTTTTTTTTTTTTTTTTTTGGTGTCATCTAAAAATATTGTTTGACTGGTTTTCCGAATGAGCTGGGCATAGACAGGTTCTTTGAATGGGATGAGTATTAGACTAAATGTTCCAAATGAGTTCATAATAGACTGGTTTTCTGAATGAGCTGGGTTAAGACTGGTTCTTTGAATGGGATCGTATGACTAAATGTTCCGAATTGGTTAATAATAGACTGGTGTTTTCTGAATGGGATCATAAAAGACTGGGCACAGATTTTCGAAGCTATATTTGCACTAAGGTATCGTAAAACTGTCGTAGTCTATGGCGTTTGACGTTGTGACGTCATAGTGTACGGCGGTTTTACGATATCGTACTGCTAAGACAGCTTCGGAAATCTGCAGCCAGGTCCTCTGAAATGTTTTAAAAAGAAGAGTCCCTAGGCCCATGGAGTTTATACAACTTTTATACAGTCTAAAGACAAATCTCTAATGACGTCACACACATGCAATTTGTATGATGTTGCCATGACGTTTGGAGTCTCAAGACTATATTACAGTATTGAGTCTAGAATTTTAACGTTTTACAAGTATGGTGCCTGGCCTAGTGTTTATAAAACTTTTTAGAGTCCAGAGTCAATCTCAAATGACGTCACATACATACAATGTGTATGGCGTTGTCATGACATTAGTGTCTCAGACTCTATTAGAGTATTGAGTCTAGACTAAATGTTTTATAAGCGCCAGGTCTTGGTCAATGCTTATAAAACGTTTAGAGTCCAGACTCAGTCTCAAATGCCGTCACACACATACAATGTGTATGGTGATACCATGACGTTTGAAGTCTCAAGACTCTATTACAGTATTGAGTCTAGACTCTAAACGTTTTACAAGTAAGCGGCAGGCATTGGTCAATGCTTGTAAGCGGCAGGCATTGGTCAATGCTTATAAAATATTTAGAGTCCAGACTCCATCTCAAATGACGTCACACACATACAATGTGTATGGCGTTGTCATAACATCAGTGTCTCAGACTCTATTAGACAGGGTTGGGAATTAGTGAACTGTAAAAAAAAGAGGAGATCTAGAGGGGTCCCGGAAATTCTTGAAATCATAGGTTAAAATCTGTGCCATCTGACACATTTTGGAGGAAAGGACGATTAAAATGCGAGGAAACGCAATGTTCCATGAGAGGAAAACAGCTGATCATAGGAGAATTCCCACCCCTGATTAGAGTCTAGACTCTAAACGTTTTATAAGCGCCGGGCCTGGTTATCTAATAAAGTTAAATACTAATTCTCTGAGCGGGTTTATAATAGTCTGGTTCTCAGCATGCCTTTAGACTGGATTTCAAACTTGGTTCATAATAGACTGGTTCTCAGCATGCCTTTAGACTGGATTTCAAACTTGGTTCATAATAGACTGGTTCTCAGCATGCCTTTAGACTGGATTTCAAACTTGGTTCATAATAGACTGGTGTTCTTGTGAGTTCATACAAGACTGAAGGACCCAGAATATATTTCAGAACATATTAGTTCTCAGATTATATTGGTTCTGATTGGGTTCAAAGTAGACCAGCTGACTGAATGGGTTTACATTAGACTGGTTTTCCATCCAGACTCGCTAATATTAGTCCAGTTCTGTGCCCAGTTTCACAAAACATCGTAAGCCAAGTTTTGCACGTAAACGTAAATCTACGACTAAACCACAATTCTTATTACTGTTATATTTCAACAATTATAGTTAGAAGAACACATATTTTAGTTTCTTTTGTCTTTAAAATACCCCAGCTTCTGTAATGATGTAATTTTCTGCGTGAAATTGATGCCAAACACGTGTAAACACACGACCAGTATAACTGCTAGTAGAAGACGCAAACTTACGATGTTTAGTGAAATGGGCCCCTGGTGCTTATACAACCTTTAGAGTCTAGACTCAAGACTAATATAGTATGAGACTTTAATGTCATGACAACGCCATACAAATTGTATGCGCCTGACGTCATTAAACACTGAGTCTGGAATCCAAGCATGGGTCCTATTGTGTAATTAATTATATCTTTTTAAAGAAAACGTATTGTTTATATTTGTCTCGTTCAAAGAGGACTACGTAAAAGAAAAGGCCTGGCTAGGAATTTTCGAAGCTATCTTAGCGTTACGAAATCGTAAACCTATCGTAGGCTATGACGTCACTTTAGTGACGTCATAACCTACGATCGTTTTACAATTTCATAGTGCTAACATAGTTTAGAAAATATGGACGCTGGATATTTAAGTCCAACAATTGAGAAACAAACAGAGCAAAGCCAGTCTTAAAAATTAAAAAAAAAAATGAAGACCACACTGTTGCTCTTTTTCAAATCTTTCCACAACTTTTATCACCTCCATTTTAAGACTTTTTCTTATATTGTTAAGAAATATTAAAACATTGCAATACTCATGAAAATGCAAAATAAATGACTTGGGGAATATACGACGAAGTGTAACCATTTTAATATGTGTTTATAATGTCTGCTGTCAGTGTTTCTGCCCGAAAGAAATTTTTGAGTATGGCACTATGGAATTGAACATTTACAATGTGTGTGCTGAATGCAACCACAGTCGACAGAAAGAAAATGGGTTAATTGTAGGGTTAGGGTTAAGAAAAATCATACAGTAATGATAAGAGTTATTAATTTTGTCAAAAGGTTAACTTCAAAAAAAAAAAAAAAATCTGCAAAAACAAATTTGGTTATGGCGCCATACCCGTTTTACCCTCTGGCAGAAACCATGGTTGTTGAAAATGGGTCTGCATGGGGTATACAATGTCGAATTTATTTGTAAATGGTATTATTATTATTTTTTAAAATATCTGTATTTATTTCAGCTTGCAAACAAAAGCTATCTCATTTTGTTCCTAATAATAAATCTATGTATAATTTGGTTTCCAATCATTAGCGCTGTGTCGTTATGGTTTATGGGCTATTATTTTCTGTACTAAATTTGAACGTTTGTTGTACGGATGAACATTTTCTGTGACTGCTTTGTGTTTGTAAATAAAGTTTATTTTTAACCCTTTGTCTCCTATATATTAATTTCAAGTGATTTGTCAAATAACTGTTGCGTGTTTATAGTATTCGATTGACTACGTTATTGAAAACGATAGTTTATTGCATCATTGAGCTGCAACGGAACAGGACATACCACAGTCGTTGATACAGACGACAGGTCAATCAAATGTCGTGGTATGTGCTGTCCTATTTGTGGAAAGATGCATACAAAAGATTCCTTGCTACTCATTCATTTATTTGAACTTATTTTCGTGCTTATATCCAATTAAGGTTCAAGCACGCTGTCCTGGGTACACACACCTCAGCTATCTGGGCTGTCTGTCCAGGACAGTGGGTAAGTTGTTAGTGGGTTAGTGGTTAGTGAGAAAGAAGAGAGTGTAGTGTTCTTACATCTACCCATTGATCATTTAAGAACTCGCTCTGGGTGGGAGACGGTACCGGACTGCGAACCCTGTACCTACCAGCCTGTAGTCCGATGGCTTAACCACTGCGCCACCGAGGCCGGTTCCTTGCTACTAATTGGAAAATGTAGCGGGTTTCGTCTAAAACAATATGCCAGAAATACCAAATGTTTGACATCCAATGATTAATAAATCAATGTGCTCTAGTGATGTCGGTAAACACACTTTTAACTTTTCAGTATCTTCTGAGAATAATAATAACAGAAGTTTGTCTTGATAAATTAAACGTGACATAGCGTAACGTGACGTAACGTAACGTGAAGTAACGTAACATAACGTCACGTAACGTGACGTTATTTAACGCCGCTACATAACCCGGACGTAACCACCTGTATGATATAACCATAGGCCACGCGCATGCGTAATTACCAAATTGCCTTCATTGAATAGCATTCCAGCGACGAAGACATGCCAAGAGGAATAGCCTGCCAAATACACATCAGTGTGACGTCATACGTCTTGTTACTGTTTAGTTTATCTCAGAACGAAAAAACATGCATTGGAAAATAAGACTACTTCGCAGTACACAGTACACAGCACCTATTTAACCGGTGCATTGAAAGGGAAGGAAGGAAATGTTTTATTTAACGATGCACTCAACACATTTTATTTACGGTTATATGGTGTCGGACATATGGTTAAGGATCACACAGATATTGAGAGGAAACCCGCTGTCGCCACTTCATGGGCTACTGTTTTCGATTAGCAGCAAGGGGTCTTTTATATGCACCATCCCACAAACAGGATAGCACATACCACGGCTTTTGATATACCAGTTGTGATGCACTGGCTGGAACGAGAAATAGCCCAATTGGCCCACCGACGGGGATCGATCCCAGACCGACGCGCATAAAGCGAGCGCTGTACCACTGAGCTAATTGAAAGGGGGTGGGGGTGGGGTGGGTACTGTCGGGTTTCTTCCTGTAGTGTGTGTATTATTGGTTTATATATGAAATATTTGTTATCGGCGAACCTAAAAATTATCAATGTAAAGGTATTTAACGTCAAACATAGGATTATTGTTGTATTAGAGCGGGAATCTTTGTCTACCCGGTAGCAGGCAGCCATTCCGCGTTTTCTTCAAAAAAAAAGACTAGGGGAACTCTAATAAGAATTTACAATTGCCAAAATTGTAAGGTATATTAGCTGTGGGGAATGGTTAAATTATAATAGTGAATTAATTATTTTATGACCACCAAAGATCTTGAAGGAGGATTGGGGTCAGAAATGAAATTTGAAAGTTGACGTTTTTTTAATCAGTAAATCACAAATTCAAACAATAAAAATTACTCAAAGCAAAGCAATAATAACTGTATGACCAACAGAATGAAAAAGATTGACCGAAATAATCTACCTCAGTGATTAATCAACCTTCCTGGAAATTGTCAAAATCGAGAATGACACCCCACACACGTGTACTATGTGCATTATTGAAAGGGAAGGAAGGACATGTTTTATTTAACGATGCACTCAACACATTTTATTTACGGTTAAATGACGTCGGACATACGGTTAAGGACCACATAGATATTGAGAGGAAACCCGCTGTCGCCACACCTGTGTGATGCATTTTCAAACTATGGAATGTGTTTCGGTGTGTTGATAAACAGACCTGAACGTTCTTTACTAGGATGTCTGTAGTCAAAACATATGTTCGGTTTAATAGTAGATATTAACATTAACATTTCAGGTTCCCCTTCTTTTTTTTGAAGAGTATAGTTATCTCTGACGACAGAGAACGATCATAGCCATCTTAATGTCCGTCTAGCTCTCGAAGGTCAGAATACTCGGGATAATGATGGCAATGATTTTGATATATTAAAATACGCCCATAGCGGCTAAAAAAAGAAGAAGAGTATCAAGATTAACTAAACAACTTGCTGCTTTAACCAGATCGGTTGGCACTATAATTTGATAAACTGGATAAGATTAACTAAACAACTTGCTGCTTTAACCAGATCGGTTGGCACTATAATTTGATAAACTGGATAAGTATAGCTTCTTAACACAGATGGTTGCAATATAGAGGTGAAAGAAAGAAATGTTTTATTTAACGACGCACTCAACACATTTTATTTACGGTTATATGGCGTCAGACATATGGTTAAGGACCACACAAATTTTCAGAGGAAACCCGCTGTCGCCACTACATGGGCTACTCTTCCGATTAGCAGCAAGGGATCTTCTATTTGCGCTTCCCACAGGCAGGATAGCACAAACCATGGCCTTTGTTGAACCAGCTATGGATCACTGGTCGGTGCAAGTGGTTTACACCTACCCATTGAGCCTTGAAGAGCACTCACTCAGGGTTTGGAGTCGGTATCTGGATTGAAAATCCCATGCCTCGACTGGGATCCGAACCCAGTACCTACCAGCCTGTAGACCGATGGCCTGCCACGACGCCACCGAGGCCGGTCATATAGAGGTGATGGCTTGAACATATTTGACAGGTACTGTTATCAACATTGTTATATAACAGGTAGTATTTCTAGACTAAGTCTTGGCTACACTATCCAACAAGAGTTCTCGAGTCTTAGCTGCACTAGAACAGGATACGGAATTACCGCTTACTTTGGATTCCAGAAACAAGAGCTCTTAGCGTGGTGCTCGGTGATCAAATGGAGGAATGTACAAAGAGAGAGAGCGTAACTACAAATCGGCATCTGGTGGCCCTGATCCAAAACATTATACGCTTCACCGAAAGTATGCACAGATTATGTTCCCAGGAGCGGATTTGGAGGGATTACTAGCGGGGGGGGGGGGGGGGGGGGGGGCCGTTAGGGTACTTAACGGTTAGGAGTGACAGCATTCATGTCAGATTCTATTAAATCGCAGGACCGTAGGAACGATATCTGGAACGTGTGCGTGTGTGTGGGGTGGGGGGTGGGGGGGGGGGGGGGGGGGGGGGGGGGGGGTATGGCTGGGGGCAAAATCGCTAGTGAAGGTAGCACAGTTTTATATAGAGTGGGACAAAAACAACTTTCATTCTCAGGTTGGGGGTGGTGTGTGTGTGTGTGTGGAGGGGGGGGGGGGGGGGGGTGCACATGCCTTTTCCCGGCTCCCCGGCTCCTTGGGGCATGAACTAAATTACACTGCAAAGAAAATCTTTTGGAGAACTTTGAATACTAACAAAGTGTGTTATTTCCCCACTTTTTCTTTCTGTCTATCTCGTTCACTGTTTCATTTTTCTTGCATTTTCATTTTTTACTTCCTGACCGGCAACGGTGGCGTCGTGGTTAGGCCATCGGTCTACAGACTGGTAGGTACTGGGTTCGGATCCCAGTCGAGGCATGGAATTTTTAATCCAGATACCGACTCCAAACCCTGAGTGAGTGCTCCGCAAGGCTCAATGGGTAGGTGTAAACCACTTGCACCGACCAGTGATCCATAACTGGTTCAACAAAGGCCATGGTTTGTGCTATCCTGCCTGTGGGAAGCGCAAATAAAACATCCCTTGCTGCTAATCGGAAAGAAAGTGGCAACAGCGGGTTTCCTCTCAAAATCTGTGTGGTCCTTAACCATATCTCTGACGCCATATAACCGTAAATAAAATGTGTTGAGTGCGTCGTTAAATAAAACATTTTTTTTTCTTTCTTTACTTCCTTTTGTTTCGTTGTATCTGTCTATCTATGTATCTATCTGTCTATCTATGTATCTATCTGTCTATCTGTCTATCTATCTGTCTATCTGTCTATCTATGTATCTATCTGTCTATCTGTCTATCTATGTATCTATCTGTCTATCTGTCTGTCTATCTGTCTATCTGTCTATCTATGTATCTATCTGTCTATCTGTCTATCTATCTGTCTATCTGTCTATCTATGTATCTATCTGTCTATCTATGTATCTATCTGTCTATCTATGTATCTATCTGTCTATCTGTCTATCTATGTATCTATCTGTCTATCTATGTATCTATCTGTCTATCTATGTATCTATCTGTCTATCTATGTATCTATCTGTCTATCTATGTATCTATCTGTCTATCTATGTATCTATCTGTCTATCTATGTATCTATCTGTCTATCTGTCTATCTATGTATCTATCTGTCTATCTATGTATCTATCTGTCTATCTATGTATCTATCTGTCTATCTATCTGTCTATCTATGTATCTATGTATCTATGTATCTATCTGTCTATCTATCTGTCTATCTATGTATCTATGTATCTATGTATCTATCTGTCTATCTATCTGTCTATCTATGTATCTATGTATCTATGTATCTATCTGTCTATCTATCTGTCTATCTATGTATCTATGTATCTATGTATCTATCTGTCTATCTATCTGTCTATCTATGTATCTATCTGTCTATCTATGTATCTATCTGTCTATCTGTCTATCTATGTATCTATCTGTCTATCTATGTATCTATCTGTCTATCTATGTATATATCTGTCTATCTGTCTATCTATGTATCTATCTGTCTATCTATGTATCTATCTGTCTATCTATGTATCTATCTGTCTATCTATGTATCTATCTGTCTATCTGTCTATCTATGTATCTATCTGTCTATCTGTCTATCTATGTATCTATCTGTCTATCTATGTATCTATCTGTCTATCTGTCTATCTATGTATCTATCTGTCTATCTGTCTATCTATGTATCTATCTGTCTATCTATGTATCTATCTGTCTATCTATGTATCTATCTGTCTATCTATCTGTCTATCTATGTATCTATGTATCTATGTATCTATCTGTCTATCTATCTGTCTATCTATGTATCTATGTATCTATGTATCTATCTGTCTATCTATCTGTCTATCTATGTATCTATGTATCTATCTGTCTATCTATCTGTCTATCTATGTATCTATGTATCTATGTATCTATCTGTCTATCTATCTGTCTATCTATGTATCTATGTATCTATGTATCTATCTGTCTATCTATCTGTCTATCTATGTATCTATGTATCTATCTGTCTATCTATCTGTCTATCTATGTATCTATCTGTCTATCTATCTGTCTATCTATGTATCTATGTATCTATGTATCTATCTGTCTATCTATCTGTCTATCTATGTATCTATCTGTCTATCTATGTATCTATCTGTCTATCTATCTGTCTATCTATGTATCTATCTATGTATCTATCTGTCTATCTATCTATCTACCTATCTTTCTTTCTTTCTTTCTTTCTTTCTTTCCCATTGTATTTTGTTTACCCATCCATCCATCTATATACCGATCGATCCATCCACCCATCCACCCATCCATTCGTTCATCCATTTTTTACTTGCCTGGTTTCTTAGAATAACAATTATGTCTATGTTTTAACAATCTACAAGACTTGTAATGAATATGCAGCAAGGGGCAGTTGCCACTCAAGTACACATTCATTTCATTTAAATTTATATCCAATTAAGGTTTAAGCACGCTGTCCTGGGCACACACCTCAACTATCTGGGTTGTCTGTCCAGGACAGTGGGTTAGTTGTTAGTTTGCTAGTGGTTAGTGAGAGAGAAGAGGGTGTAGTGGTCTTACGCCTACCCACTGAGCCCTTAAGAACTCGCTCTGGGTTGGAGCCGGTACCGGACTGCGAACCCTGTACCTACCAGCCGGCAGTTCAATGGCTTAACCACTGCGCTACCGATGCCAATTTCAGTACACAACTTGCTTTCTGATAATCAGGTTCAGGAACATATTTTCCTTTTCATCTTAAAGGCGTAGATCCTATTTTCAGCCCGTGGAAATGGACACTAAGTTTATTTAATCTACCAAAAACAAAACAAAACATGCAACACATTTGGATACGGTTATAACCAAGAGAAGCTTAAGTCTGTAATGTTTAAATTGGGAAATACCGTCTAAAAATAACTTGTCTTGAATAGCTTATATTTATAGCTTGAGCGCTTTACCACTGGGCTACGTCCCGCTCCGTTCTAAAATTCTTCTCAGTTTGTAGCTTTTGCTTCAAAATTATAATCTGAGAAGCAACGGTCGCTTCCAACTACCTAAAATAAATCTATCATTCGGAGGGGCAGACCCTTGGGAACCGGTATGGGGGTAGGGGTGGGGGTGTTTAGCAGAGTCCTACCCCCCACTGAAGAAACAAATGTACGGGTTTTTTTCCTACTCTATATGAATAAACCGGCCTCGGTGGCGTCGTGGCAGGCCATCGGTCTACAGGCTGGTAGGTACTGGGTTCGGATCCCAGTCGAGGCATGGGATTTTTAATCGAGATACCGACTCCAAACCCTGAGTGAGTGCTCCGCAAGGCTCAATGGGTAGGTGTAAACCACTTGCACCGACCAGTGATCCATAACTGGTTCAACAAAGGCCATGGTTTGTGCTATCCTGCCTGTGGGAAGCGCAAATAAAAGATCCCTTGCTGCCTGTCGTAAAAAGAGTAGCCTATGTGGCGACAGCGGGTTTCCTCTAAAAACAGTCAGAATGACCATATGTTTGACGTCCAATAGCCGATGATAAGATAAAAAATCAATGTGCTCTAGCGGCGTCGTTAAATAAAACAAACTTTTTTTTACTATATGAATAAACTATAGCTTGTGGCCCCTCCCACTAGATGTTGTGACCCCTCCCACTAGAGGTTGTGTTCCCTCCCACTAGAGGTTGTGACCCCTCCCACTAGAGTTGTGACCCCTCCCACTACAGGTTGTGCCCCCTCCCACTAGAGGTTGTGGCCCCTCCCACTAGAGGTTGTGACCCCTCCCACTACAGGTTGTGCTTCCTCCCACTAGAGGTTGTCCAACCTCCCAAGGCCTGGGTGAACTCCAATCCTCGAGACTCTTGTTTGGACTCTACTAACTGTTTATGTTGTAGTGTGAAAGGCGTCTGTTATCGCCATGCCATTATGCTATTGTACTATACGGTATGCAAATAAGAAGTATTCATAGGTTAAAGTTCACGTTGCATCCACAGGGACAGACGTGTAATACAGTGTCCAGAATTAATATAATAACAGACGAATTATAAGGCGTATAAGGTCGTGTACCATATTGAAGCACAAGTTGACATAAACTACGGCTATAATGTCATATTCTTACACACCTACTGATGATAACACCATATGATATCATACGACAAGAATACACAGCCATACCATCCACTGAAATAAGCACGATCAATTCGGATTGCTTTGTCGAAAACACATTTTAGTTAGAAAATATATTTTTTTAAATGTTAAACCAGTTTTTTGAAGATATATATATATATAACAAATTATAGAATACTATATTCGTGTCCGTTAGATACCATTTATATCACAATCCTTTGTTTAAAAATATTCTAACTAGTTTTCTCTCGTTAGATACGTTTTGAAACAGTAATAATTCACAACCCCACCCCCTCCAAAAAGGAAAATAAAAAAGAGAGAAAAAACACACACACACACCCCAACAAAACAATCAACAAACAACATAAAATATAATAATAACAACACAAAACAAACGTTATGGCTATAGTAGTGTATTACAATACTATCCCGAAACACAACGGACGCGTTTTCAGGGAAGTTAGTAGGTGGGGGTCTAAACTGAGGCGAGCGACGTTTATTAGGGATGTCGAGTCACTATACTGCAGAAAACATATTGAAAAAAGAGAAGAAAGAAAACTATTTGCTTGACCCTCGAAACCCTCCCCCAGCACACGCACCTGCAGTTGTCAAAAAAATACCCCCCCCCCCCCCCCCCCCCCCCCCCCAAAAAAAGCCACAAAAAACCAAAACAAACAACCACACACAATAAAGCGGCTATAGTAATAGACCAACTCATTAAACATCAGTCGGTGATGTGATGATATGATTAAGAAGCCATCGGACTTGAGACTGGCATAGGCGTACGAGCTCCCATTTGTGTAGGGGGTGGGGGTAGGCAAGAAAATGGTTGAACATTTATTCATAATATTATTAGCTTTACTCCCAAAACGCTATATATGGTTGCAAAGGAATCACCACGCAATTTTCAGGGTAGAATCATGGAAATACATGGTTAAAAGATCAGGTTGGCACATTTTGCCGGAATTAGAGAATTTGCTCCAGAACTAGGGAGTCAGTTCTACCACCCCCACCCCCACACCGTGTCGTACGCTTATGGAGACTGGAAGGTACTGGGTTCACATCCCTGTAGAGGCTTCCACCAAGAGCCAGTGAATGAACACTAGTTTTTATTTAAAGAATTAATCTTGTAACTCGTTGTTTAAAATCGTATATAAAATTATTTGCCCACCGTGAGGCGGGACGTGATTCAGATGCGCGGTCGGTCTGGGATCGATAAATGGCAGTGGGCCCATTGGGCTATTTCTCGTCCCAGCCAGTGCACCACGACTGATGTATCAAAGGCTGTGGAATGTGCTATCCTGTCTGTGGGATGGTGCATATAAAAGATCCCTTGATACTAATGTAGCTGGTTTTCGCTCTTAGACTATATGCCATAAATACCAAATGTTTGATATCCAATAGCCGATGATTAATAAATAAATGTACTCTAGTGGTGTCGTTAAACAACAACAACAATATACCCTGCTCATCGTTAAATATGATTCAAACTCAAACAGCCATGCGTGTAGTAACCTTTGTAAAATTTATGTTTTGAAGTCTCTTGGCTATTAAGTCGGAAATAGCTCTAGCACGGAAACACAATAGTTATTACACGTCGTCACTAGGATACACGAAAGGAAAAACCTGGTTAACACACCAAGAAGAGGTTGACCGAGTACAGTTATTTTCAGCAACTGCAATTACTGGCACGTAGTAGGTAGGGCACTGTAAATAAACACAAAAAATACACTTCTAAACTGTCGAATTCTTGATATACGAGGGGCGAGACGTAGCCCAGTGGTAAAGCGCTCGCTTGATGCGCGGTCGGTTTGGGATCGATCCCCGTCAGTGGGCCCATTGGGATATTTTTCGCTCCGGCCAGCGCACCACGACTGGTACATCAAAGGCCGTGGTATGTGCTATCCTGTCTATGGGATGGTGCATATAAAAGATCCCTTGCTGCTAATCGAAAAGAGTAGCCCATGAAGTGGCGACAGCGGGTTTCCTCCCTCAATATATGTGTGGTCCTTAACCATATGTCCGACGCCATATAACCGTAAATAAAATGTGTTCAGTGCGTCGTTAAATAAAATATTTCCTTCCTTCTTGATATACGTTTTGTTACCTGTCCTACTACGGTATGTAAATAATGCATTGCCGAACTTATCGGGTAGGAGGGGCAATGGAGGGCTGTTGCATCCCCATAATAATATGAAATGGTGCCATTTTTACTTTTAAAAGACCCTTTTATCAAACTGGAATATAGCCTTTACATGTATTAGTTTACTCTACCTTTTTTACTCTTCTTTTTTGTACTCTGCTATCTTAACTTGACTAACTTAGTTACGATTATGAAACATACCGTATATTTCCACCTATATGTCCACCTCGGCTATAACTCCGGTCCCTAATCATATAATAATATTATGATTAAAAACAAAATTGACTTATAGGTGAATATACTCGTTATATGTTATTAATTTCAGAGTCATGTTTATACAATTTAAAGCTATATTCAGAACGTGTTTATTAAATTTAAAGCTATATTCGGTACATGTTTATTAAATTTAAAGCTATATTTGGTCCATGTTTATTAAATTTAAAGCTTTTTCGTTACATGTTTATTAAATTTAAAGCTATATTCGGTACATATATATTAAATTTGAAGCTATTTTCGGTAAATGTATATTACATTTAAAGCTATATTCAGTACATGTTTATTAAATTTAAAGCTATATTCGGTACATGTTTATTAAATTTAAAGCTATTTTTGGTACATGTATATTAAATTTAAAGGTACATGTATATTAAATTTAAAGCTACATGTATATTGAATTTAAAGCTATATTCGGTACATGTTTATTACATTTAAAGCTATATTCAGTACATGTTTATTACATTTAAAGCTATATTCAGTACATGTTTATTACATTTAAAGCTATATTCCGCACATGTTTATTACATTTAAAGCTATATTCAGTACATGTTTATTACATTTAAAGCTATATTCCGCACATGTTTATTACATTTGAGCTATATTCAGTACATGTTTATTACATTTAAAGTTATATTCGGCACATGTTCAATACATTTAAAACTATATTCAGTACATGTTTATTAATTTTTGAAGCTATTCGGTATATTTTTTTATTAAATATAAAACTATATCTGATACGTATTTATGAAACATAAATCTATACAGGGCACATGCTTATTATAGTTAGATCTATATTCGGCACATGTTTATTACATTTAAATCTATATTCAGTACGTTTATTAAATTGAAATCTAAATTCGGTACACGTTTATTAAATTTAAAGCTCTATTATTAAAACAAACATACACTATAATGCTGCTTTAATGTGCAGTTTCACGGGAAAGGTTGCATAAAGAGTCTCACTGGGACCCAAAAAATTAACTATGCAGCATTCTATAAAAAACAGTATTTTTAAAAAGCAATATGACTAGAAAATGTTTTATAAAAAATTGGACCTACAGCTGTTACAGTTTATAAAATAATCAGTGATATGATTACATGCACAGCATAAACATATGAGGACACATAGGTACAGCATAATCATAAGCTTTTATGTGATACATTTCTAAGGATAAACAGAGGTGTTTTTTAAAAATAGAAAACTGTTAAGAGTAACTATTTTTCATTAATAAGGCCAAAGATGTTCAGTTTTTTGATGATTTTTGGTAATATTTTAGCTTTCAAACAATGCAGTGTGAAAATGGCAATTTCGTTTAGGAGGGGACATTTTTTTTTTAACATTTAGATTTCAGTTAAATAAACTGAGACTGCTCTTAATCTTTTTTAAAATTTTAATTCATAATTGTATTAGAAAATAAAAATTTGATATGAATCTGCATGTAATGGTATAATTAGATAATTAACATTGAAAGATTACCTGTCATTCATATGTACACTGCTGCATACAAGACACACAATCTACTTACAAGCTTGCAATGTCCTTATTTGTCAGCTTTATTTTGTAATATTTGGATTTTACATCCTGCAACTGTGGCAGAATAAAAGGCTCGTGTACTTCAACCGTTAAAGGCCCAAGAAAGATGAAACGACTTTCTAAGCACTCCATTCCGACAGTCTGGGAGGACCTTGTCCGTGGCCATTTAAATGTTGATGTCACTTTACACTCACGAAGGCATTTCATACAAATATGATCACCTTCAAGCATTTTACACTTGCATTGTGTATTGGTTATTCGTCCGATGTAATAACCCTCGTCATAGTAAACAGTATTCTTAAGAAACATCAGATTCTACAGTAATATGAACTGACCTGCCTTAAGCAGCCATCTGTATAAAACAGCCACCTGTGTTAAAAGGCCAATTTGATACAGGTCCTCCTTATGGTAATGTTTAACACAGTTTGACTGTATATATACACATGGCAGAATAAAGAACCAATATTGATCTCTTGGCTATTAAGTCGGAAATAGCTCTAGCACGGAAACACAATAGTTATTACACGTCGTCACTAGGATACACGAAAGGAAAAACCTGGTTAACACACCAAGAAGAGGTTGACCGAGTACAGTTATTTTCAGCAACTGCAATTACTGGCACGTAGTAGGTAGGGCACTGTAAATAAACACAAAAAATACACTTCTAAACTGTCGAATTCTTGATATACGAGGGGCGAGACGTAGCCCAGTGGTAAAGCGCTCGCTTGATGCGCGGTCGGTTTGGGATCGATCCCCGTCAGTGGGCCCATTGGGATATTTTTCGCTCCGGCCAGCGCACCACGACTGGTACATCAAAGGCCGTGGTATGTGCTATCCTGTCTATGGGATGGTGCATATAAAAGATCCCTTGCTGCTAATCGAAAAGAGTAGCCCATGAAGTGGCGACAGCGGGTTTCCTCCCTCAATATATGTGTGGTCCTTAACCATATGTCCGACGCCATATAACCGTAAATAAAATGTGTTCAGTGCGTCGTTAAATAAAATATTTCCTTCCTTCTTGATATACGTTTTGTTACCTGTCCTACTACGGTATGTAAATAATGCATTGCCGCACTTATCGGGTAGGAGGGGCAATGGAGGGCTGTTGCATCCCCATAATAATATGAAATGGTGCCATTTTTACTTTTAAAAGACCCTTTTATCAAACTGGAATATAGCCTTTACATGTATTAGTTTACTCTACCTTTTTTACTCTTCTTTTTTGTACTCTGCTATCTTAACTTGACTAACTTAGTTACGATTATGAAACATACCGTATATTTCCACCTATATGTCCACCTCGGCTATAACTCCGGTCCCTAATCATATAATAATATTATGATTAAAAACAAAATTGACTTATAGGTGAATATACTCGTTATATGTTATTAATTTCAGAGTCATGTTTATACAATTTAAAGCTATATTCAGAACGTGTTTATTAAATTTAAAGCTATATTCGGTACATGTTTATTAAATTTAAAGCTATATTTGGTACATGTTTATTAAATTTAAAGCTTTTTCGTTACATGTTTATTAAATTTAAAGCTATATTCGGTACATATATATTAAATTTGAAGCTATTTTCGGTAAATGTATATTACATTTAAAGCTATATTCAGTACATGTTTATTAAATTTAAAGCTATATTCGGTACATGTTTATTAAATTTAAAGCTATTTTTGGTACATGTATATTAAATTTAAAGGTACATGTATATTAAATTTAAAGCTACATGTATATTGAATTTAAAGCTATATTCGGTACATGTTTATTACATTTAAAGCTATATTCAGTACATGTTTATTACATTTAAAGCTATATTCAGTACATGTTTATTACATTTAAAGCTATATTCCGCACATGTTTATTACATTTAAAGCTATATTCAGTACATGTTTATTACATTTAAAGCTATATTCCGCACATGTTTATTACATTTGAGCTATATTCAGTACATGTTTATTACATTTAAAGTTATATTCGGCACATGTTCAATACATTTAAAACTATATTCAGTACATGTTTATTAATTTTTGAAGCTATTCGGTATATTTTTTTATTAAATATAAAACTATATCTGATACGTATTTATGAAACATAAATCTATACAGGGCACATGCTTATTATAGTTAGATCTATATTCGGCACATGTTTATTACATTTAAATCTATATTCAGTACGTTTATTAAATTGAAATCTAAATTCGGTACACGTTTATTAAATTTAAAGCTCTATTATTAAAACAAACATACACTATAATGCTGCTTTAATGTGCAGTTTCACGGGAAAGGTTGCATAAAGAGTCTCAATGGGACCCAAAAAATTAACTATGCAGCATTCTATAAAAAACAGTATTTTTAAAAAGCAATATGACTAGAAAATGTTTTATAAAAAATTGGACCTACAGCTGTTACAGTTTATAAAATAATCAGTGATATGATTACATGCACAGCATAAACATATGAGGACACATAGGTACAGCATAATCATAAGCTTTTATGTGATACATTTCTAAGGATAAACAGAGGTGTTTTTTAAAAATAGAAAACTGTTAAGAGTAACTATTTTTCATTAATAAGGCCAAAGATGTTCAGTTTTTTGATGATTTTTGGTAATATTTTAGCTTTCAAACAATGCAGTGTGAAAATGGCAATTTCGTTTAGGAGGGGACATTTTTTTTTTAACATTTAGATTTCAGTTAAATAAACTGAGACTGCTCTTAATCTTTTTTAAAATTTTAATTCATAATTGTATTAGAAAATAAAAATTTGATATGAATCTGCATGTAATGGTATAATTAGATAATTAACATTGAAAGATTACCTGTCATTCATATGTACACTGCTGCATACAAGACACACAATCTACTTACAAGCTTGCAATGTCCTTATTTGTCAGCTTTATTTTGTAATATTTGGATTTTACATCCTGCAACTGTGGCAGAATAAAAGGCTCGTGTACTTCAACCGTTAAAGGCCCAAGAAAGATGAAACGACTTTCTAAGCACTCCATTCCGACAGTCTGGGAGGACCTTGTCCGTGGCCATTTAAATGTTGATGTCACTTTACACTCACGAAGGCATTTCATACAAATATGATCACCTTCAAGCATTTTACACTTGCATTGTGTATTGGTTATTCGTCCGATGTAATAACCCTCGTCATAGTAAACAGTATTCTTAAGAAACATCAGATTCTACAGTAATATGAACTGACCTGCCTTAAGCAGCCATCTGTATAAAACAGCCACCTGTGTTAAAAGGCCAATTTGATACAGGTCCTCCTTATGGTAATGTTTAACACAGTTTGACTGTATATATACACATGGCAGAATAAAGAACCAATATTGATCACTGCACAACTTTTTAAGTGTGACAGAATAATAAACAAAGCTGACATCTCTCAGTCAAACCCACTAACACCTGCAGATTGTCAACAAATGTCTTCTCAGACTTCCATACAAGTCACATGCACATAGCAACACTCAGACATGTCAATATCAAATCTGCTCAGCTTTAACATGTTGTAAAATGTCCTTTACAGAACTTGAACATTGTGACATAAAATTGCCACTGCATCAGTGAATGGATAGTTAATTTTAAATTAATTTAAATCATACATAGAAGCATATTTTATTTTTTTATTTTAGACATACAGTAATTCTCAATAATGCATCATATCTCACAACCCTTTTACGAAAAATCTATCAAAAAAACTTCATATATATTATGAAATTGGCATAGACTTGTATTTTGTATCCATTCGATTAAATATATTGATAATGTAATAAAAGCACTTTGCAAAAAGATATTTAAATATACATGTTAAAATTGTGTTTAAGAGTGGACATTTTGTTTAACATGCAAAATCTTGTGTATTTACAGAACTACAATTCACACAAACACAATAATTATACAAATTAGTTTTTGCAGGCTATTATGCATGTACTATATGATTAAAGCTTTGTAACCTGCCTGTATATATTTATTTGACCCATGTTTAGGAGGGGACATTTTTTAACGGAAATGTTTAGGCTCTATGTTACAATAAATATCTCAAAGTAAATAACAAAGTTACATCGATTTTTGTTCTTGACACAACTGTAGGTGTCTATTGTGATTAAAGTAATACAAAATAATTGTTGTAAAATGTTATTTGAATTATTTATAGGTCAATGTTCATGACAGGACATCTTCCAAATTTTTTTTAACGGAAAACAGGGTTAGTTCTTTAAAATACTGTAAATTTATAACACAACATCCAGTTTTAATATGGTTGGTAAAAGAAATGTATACCAGTAGTCTGGTATTCAAATAAATAAAAATAAAAGTATCTATTTCACATCACATTATTATTAAAATACATGTAGTGATGAAATAATGGAAAAATGCAAATGAGACTCGTAAATGTGTTATTTTAATATATAAATATTCACCACTTGATGAAAAATCAAGTTATTTCAATAAAATGTGGTTTGTAGGTTGCTATACCATTCACACAGGTACCTATAAAATTTCAGCAGAACAGAGCTTTAAATTTTAACCTTTCCCGTGAAACTGCCCTAATACAGTATGCTGAATTATCTAAAAGCGATATTGCGCCTTTAACATGTGAGTTGTAACAGTGTCGATGTTTCTTGACGGGGAAAAGGTATCGTTGTTACCGAAATGTCATTACCTGAGACGTGAAAAACACGTTGTCATGGAAACCAGACAGATGAAACTAGCGTGTTGTCAAAGTTTGGCGTAGGTCGGAAACGTTCCCACTCAATCATTCGTTTTACCAGTTTAACAACTGATCTTATCGTCCTCATGCTGCACTTTAAACAATACATGGGACGGGATGTAGCCCAGTGGTAAAGCGCTCGCCTGATGCGTGGTCGGTCTAGGATCGATCCCCTATCGGACTATTTCTCGTCCCAGCCAGTGCACCAAGGCTGTTATATCAAAGGCTGTGGTATGTACTATCCTGTCTGTGGGATGGTGCAGATAAAGGATCCCTGGCTACTAATGAAAAAATGCAGCGGGTTTCCAATCTAAGACTGTATGTAAAAATTACCAAATGTTTGACATCCAGTAGCCGATGATTAATAAAGCAATGTGTTCTAGTGGTGTAGTTTAAACAAACAATACAATTTAAAAAAAAAAAAATCCCAAACAAACAACCCTCCTCCTAAATAAAATATATACCCCCTCTGATAAAACCTATACAAACATGTGCAGCCGGAAAAAAAGTTTGTTTTATTTAATGATACTACTAGAGCACATTGATTTATCAATCATCGGATATTGACTATCAAACATTTGGTAAATTTGTCTTAGAGAGGAAACCCGATACATGTTTTCATTAGTAGAAAGATATTATTTATATGCACCACCCCACAGGCAGGATAACACATACCTCAGCCGTTGATATACCAGTCGTGGTGCATTGGCTGGAACGAGATATAAATCAATGGGCCCACCAAGATCGTTCCTAGACAGATCGCGCATCAAGCGAGCGTTTTACCACTGGTTACGTCCCGCCCTATGTGCATCTAATGCTAGTCTCAGACTACCAACTGCCAGCACGAAGTTGGCCAACTTCCTGTTCTCACGACTTCTACGACTGTCCAGTTGCTAGTCTGAGCGTTCACACAGCTCGATTCTCGTCGTATAAGCCATTAGTTGTTAGTTTGAGCGTTCACTCAACTCGATTCTCGTCGTATAACCCATTGGTTGTTAGTCTGAGCGTTCACACAACTCGATTCTCGTCGTTTAACCCATTGGTTGTTAGTCTGAGCGTTCACACAACTCGATTCTCGTCGTATAACCCATTGGTTGTTAGTCTGAGCGTTCACACAACTCGATTCTCGTCGTATAACCCATTGGTTGTTAGTCTGAGCGTTCACACAACTCGATTCTCGTCGTATAACCCATTGGTTGTTAGTCTGAGCGTTCACACAACTCGATTCTCGTCGTATAACCCATTGGTTGTTAGTCTGAGCGTTCACACAACTCGATTCTCGTCGTTTAACCCATTGGTTGTTAGTCTGAGCGTTCACACAACTCGATTCTCGTCGTATAACCCATTGGTTGTTAGTCTGAGCGTTCACACAACTCGATTCTCGTCGTTTAACCCATTGGTTGTTAGTCTGAGCGTTCACACAACTCGATTCTCGTCGTATAACCCATTGGTTGTTAGTCTGAGCGTTCACACAACTCGATTCTCGTCGTTTAACCCATTGGTTGTTAGTCTGAGCGTTCACACAACTCGATTCTCGTCGTATAACCCATTGGTTGTTAGTCTGAGCGTTCACACAACTCGATTCTCGTCGTTTAACCCATTGGTTGTTAGTCTGAGCGTTCACACAACTCGATTCTCGTCGTATAACCCATTGGTTGTTAGTCTGAGCGTTCACACAACTCGATTCTCGTCGTATAACCCATTGGTTGTTAGTCTGAGCGTTCACACAACTCGATTCTCGTCGTATAACCCATTGGTTGTTAGTCTGAGCGTTCACACAACTCGATTCTCGTCGTATAACCCATTGGTTGTTAGTCTGAGCGTTCACACAACTCGATTCTCGTCGTATAACCCATTGGTTGTTAGTCTGAGCGTTCACACAACTCGATTCTCGTCGTATAACCCATTGGTTGTTAGTCTGAGCGTTCACACAACTCGATTCTCGTCGTATAACCCATTAGTTGTTAGTCTGAGCGTTCACACAACTCGATTCTCGTCGTATAACCCATTGGTTGTTAGTCTGAGCGTTCACACAACTCGATTCTCGTCGTATAACCCATTAGTTGTTAGTCTGAGCGTTCACACAACTCGATTCTCGTCGTATAACCCATTGGTTGTTAGTCTGAGCGTTCACACAACTCGATTCTCGTCGTATAACCCATTAGTTGTTAGTCTGAGCGTTCACACAACTCGATTCTCGTCGTATAACCCATTGGTTGTTAGTCTGAGCGTTCACACAACTCGATTCTCGTCGTATAACCCATTGGTTGTTAGTCTGAGCGTTCACACAACTCGATTCTCGTCGTATAACCCATTAGTTGTTAGTCTGAGCGTTCACACAACTCGATTCTCGTCGTATAACCCATTAGTTGTTAGTCTGAGCGTTCACACAACTCGATTCTCGTCGTATAACCCATTGGTTGTTAGTCTGAGCGTTCACACAACTCGATTCTCGTCGTATAACCCATTGGTTGTTAGTTTGAGCGTTCACACAACTCGATTCTCGTCGTATAACCCATTGGTTGTTAGTTTGAGCGTTCACACAACTCGATTCTCGTCGTTTAACCCATTAGTTGTTAGTTTGAGCGTTCACACAACTCGATTCTCGTCGTATAACCCATTGGTTGTTAGTCTGAGCGTTCACACAACTCGATTCTCGTCGTATAACCCATTAGTTGTTAGTCTGAGCGTTCACACAACTCGATTCTCGTCGTATAACCCATTGGTTGTTAGTCTGAGCGTTCACACAACTCGATTCTCGTCGTATAACCCATTGGTTGTTAGTTTGAGCGTTCACACAACTCGATTCTCGTCGTATAACCCATTGGTTGTTAGTTTGAGCGCACTCGTCGTAAGTAAGGAAGGAAGGAAGGGAATGTTTTATTTAACGACGCATTCAACACATTTTATTTACGGTTACACTTATATTGAGAGAGGAAACCCGCTGTCGCCACTTCATGGGCTACTCTTTTCGATTAACAGCAAGGGATCTTTTATATGCACCATCCCACAGACAGGATAGTACATACCAGGGCCTTTGTTACACCAGTTGTAGAGAACTGGCTGGAAAGAGAAATAGCCCAATGGGTCCACCGACGGGGATCGATCCTAGACCGACCGCGCATCAAGCGAACGCTTTACCACTGGGCTACGTCCCGCCCATCGTAAGAAAGGAGTTAGGGATATTACAACGCAACTGTTGAGTTGGCCAATTTTCTGCTGGCAGTTGGCAGTCTGAGCCTAGCATTAGATCGACATGCCATTTTCAATAGCAAATGCCATATTATTCAACAAGCCTTGAGAGTGTAAACAATTACGCGTAGCGATGTCTGCTTATGGTCCCCTCCCTTGTACCCGCCCCTGCACCCTGACAAACCTTTCGATAAAAGAGGAAAGCCAATGATGAACCTTTCAGTTTTGTTCTGAAAAAAAGTTTTTTTGTTTAACGACACCACTGGAGCACATTGATTTATCATCAGCTATTGGATGTCAAACATTTGTTATTTTTGACGTATTGTCTTACAGAGGAAACCCGCTATAAATATGTTTTTATTAGTAGCTAGGGATCTTTTATATGTACTATCCGACGTAAAAGATAGCACATACCACAGACTTTGATACCCCAGTGGTGGTGCACAGGTTGGAACGAGAAACAACACAATGGGCCCATTGACGGAGATCGATCCCAAACCGACCGCGCGTCAGGCGAGCACTTTACCACTGGGTTACCTTCTTTCCCGATAAAGTTAAAAATTGATTTTGTTTAACGACACCACAAGAACACAATGACTTATTAGTCATCGGCTATTGGATGTCAAACATTTGGTAAATTTGACATTTAGTCTAAGGATGTTTTTTCCCATTAGTAGTAAGGAATCTTTTATATGCACCATCCCACAGACAGGACAGCACATACCACTGCCTTTGATACACCAGTTGTGGCGCACTGGCTGGAACGAGAAATAACCCAATGGGCCCACCGACAGGGATCGATCCCAAGGAACATTTAGTTTTTAAAAGTTTTCTAGTCGAGTAAAAATTGGTTAGCAACTATAGTAGTCTATACTGTTTAATGTTTTAAAATTGTGTAGCGATCTCTGAAACATGCATAGCGAATCGTGACAAGATTCTGAACCAACTGTTCCCTGAATCCCAAACCGACCGCGCACCAGGCGAGCGCTTTACACTAGGCTACGTCCCGTCCCCGAGAAAGAACTAAATCCAATGATAAACCTTTCTGTATTGTTCTGAAGGAAGGACATGTTTTATTTAACGACGCACTCAACACATTTTATTTCCATTATATGGCGTCAGGCATATGGTTAAGGACCACACAGGGATTGAGAGACAAAACCCGCTGTCGCCACTTCGTGGGCTACTCTTTTCGATTACCAGCAAGGGATCTTTTATATGCAACATCACACAGACAGGGTAGTATATACCACGGCCTTAGATGTACCAGTCGTGATGCACTGGCTGGAGCGAGAGAGAAATAGTTCAATGGGCCCACTGACGGGGATCGATCCCAAACCGACCGCGCACCAGGCGAGCGCTTTACCACTGCGCTACGTCCCGCCCCTGAGAACGGACTAAACATTTCGGTATTGTTCTGAGTGCAGGTTGTTTTTGATCTTATCTCTTTCAGTCCGCCGAGATGGTAATCAGATTCCGATGCGCTGCAATAACAATGCGCGCCACAATCAGTTTAAGATGGCAGGCATTCTTCGTGTATCATCAGAATAGCTGTGTGCTTTGCAGGGGCGGAGCCAGGGTCTTGTAATGGGGGGGGGGGGGGGGGGGGGGTAACATAATTCGAAAACGCGTAATTGACTTTTGTCGAAGTCAAATGCTCCGATATTCCAAAGGGAGTGAGATGTTTGGAGGATCAATGGCATGCCAACCAGGGGTCTAATTCACTATACTCTCGCAACTTTGCGATCTCACAGTGCAATGCTAAAAGACTAACAAAGAGGATTCTCTGTTGTCTAGCAGAGCCTAAGAGATTTTTGTGAATTAAGCCCCTGCTACCCACATCTCCGGGAAATTTTTAAAGGAAGATGCTCAAACACGCGTTTTTAAGGCAGTGTTGTATATTTTAAATATTGTGCGTTTAAGAAAGTCACTGATAAAGGTATTTTAAAAGGGCGGAGACGGAGGGGGGGGGGGGGGGGGGGGGGGGGGTCGGTGTCAGAAAATCTCTCATCTACAAACTCGAACCAGAAACCATTAATGAACATCAAGTGGGCCACGTGACAGCTATTTTAGGAAGTACGCTCCATTGATAACTACCTTTCGCTCGTTGGATACGTATTAAAGGGACATTCCTGAGTTTGCTGTATTGTAAGATATTTCCGACTAATACAATATTTCTACGATTAAACTTACTTATTAAATATATTTTCTGGTTTAGAATATCAGTGTCTGTATATTCAATGTGTTTCTGGTCGTCTTAATGTTAGTAAGAAACCCAAACTGGAATTTGCCTTCAAATAATTTCGTATGTACGAAAAAACTTATTTTAGGAAATAAAGTAAAATTTAACCTAGTAC
Organism: Gigantopelta aegis; assembly: GCF_016097555.1. NCBI lineage: Eukaryota > Metazoa > Mollusca > Gastropoda > Neomphalida > Peltospiridae > Gigantopelta > Gigantopelta aegis. Next base: position 14,474,033 of record NC_054705.1, read on the forward strand.
AAATATTAGAACTATCAGAAACACGTTTAATATACAGCCACTAATATTTTATGCATAAAAATACATTTGATATGTAATTACAATCGTTAACAAGTCTCTGTTAGTCGATAACATCTTAAAAATTGCAGCAAACTCAGGAATGTCCCTTTAAAACAACTCGTTGTAAGATAAATGGTATGTATCGGACACACATGTAGTATTCTCTGTTTAACATCAAGAACACTCTTCCAATGTTCTCAATGAATAGAACTATAAGACACTGCAGCTAAGCTAATATAATGCTGTCGGTTGTAAATTGATGGATTAAACGGACAGACCCTAGGTTTTAAACACTAAAGGCCCTGCTACACGATACGAGTGATTCGTACGAGTGACTCGGATTGCAACGCCAACAAGCATATCGTAACGTGTGGCATGTCATACGATTGAATCGGCCCGAGTCACTCGTACGAGTCGAAGTTTAGAACTTGTTCTATTTTCATACGATTGAATCGGACGTTTAGGGACGTTGACCAATCAGATCGTGGCGCAGATAACGTTGACGTTCTGAGTGTAATGGCGGAAAACTCTGTTCGCTTGTCGTCGGTACAGACCCAACAGCTCATAGAGTTGTATCAGTGGCACAACTTTTTGTTGGAGGTGTCCAGTCATTTATATAAATACAAAGACGTTACGACAGCCGCCTTCTTATCAATACACAACATTGTTTACCATGGTTACAGGAAGGAAATTTTTTCAATGACGTCACGTTTCATACAATTGACAAGTACCATGTGGCAACACGTCCGATTCAATCGGTCCGATTGACTCGTGCCAGTGACTCGCACGAGTAACTCGGTCCGATTGACTCGTGCCAGTGACTCGCACGAGTAACTCGGTCCGATTCTATCGTATCGTGTAGCAGGCCCTTAAGACATATTTTTCACTATTAGAGCCGTTTATGATCACTAAAATAAAACATTACTTATATTTCATTGGTTAGATTATCCATTTCCGTAAAATTGAAGTGTTTCTGGTCATCCTGGCATTTCTAATACCACACAATGTATTTTTAAAAACGCACGAGCGTTTAAGAAGTAACGGTTATGGAGTCGCGTTTTAGTCAATTTTTAAAGGATATTTCAACGTCACGGACTCTTGTTTCACTCTGTTGTATTCAAATTTGTTGCAATAAATAATTATTTATTGTAGAGTTTCATTTATTGCCAACTCATGTTTCCGTTTGATGCAAACGGAATATAAATTTATCAGCACTAAATTGAACCATTTTCATTTCATTTCGACTTATTTTCGTTTTTGTATCCAATTAAGGTTCAAGCACGCTGTCCTAGGTACACACATCAGCTATCTGTCCAGGACAGTGGGTTAGTTGTTGGTGGTTAGTGAGAGAAAAGAGGGTGTAGTGGTCTTACACCTACCTACTGAGTCGTTGAAACTCGCTCTAGGTGGGAGCCGATACCGGGCTGCGAACCCAGTACCTACCAGCTTTTTGTTCGATGGCTTAACCACGACACCACCGAGGTCGGTTAAACTGAATCATAACTGAAGCTATAACTGTGTTTATAAAAGGGACACAAGCCCAACTGAAGTATTATCTGTTTGTATGAAGATTTATTTCCCTTGGTTTAGCTCTTTACTATGCAATTCGGATGAAGCATTAATAGGCATCTTTTTCTTTTTCTTTTCCAGTTCCCTCTTAATTCATTTTATGCAAAAGTATATTAGGTAACGAGTGTTGTACCCTAATAAGTAACACTCGGATACAATTATAGTGTTAATTACTCTCCTGGCATCGCGTGTTTATGTCTTCGCAGTAGCGTGTGCTCACGCACCTACCATTGTCATTCTGAACCAGCCTCGATGGCGCAGTGGTTAAGCCTTCGGACTACAGGCTGGTAGGTACAGGGTTCGCAGCCCGGTACCGGCTCCCACCCAGAGCGGGTTTTAACGACTCAGTGGGTAGGTGTAAGACCACTACGCCATCTTTTCTCTCACTAATCAACTAAACAACTAACCAACTGTCCTGGACAGACAACCCATAAAGCTGAGGTGTGTGCCCAGGACAGCGTGCTTGAACTTTAATTGGATATAAGCAGGACAATAGTTTAAATGAAACACGCACCTACCATTGTCATTCTAACTAAAAGTCTAGTTCTTTCTACGTGCGCTTTACACTAGATGTAGCTCAGTCGGTTGAGTGCTCGCTTGAGGTGATTGCGTCATAGGATCGAACCACCTCGGTGGATCCATTCAACTGATAGGATTTTACTCGTTCCAACCAGTGCATCACAACTGGCCAAATGCCGTGGTACGTGCATATACAAAGTGTGGTAAAGCGCTCTCTTGATGCGCGGTCGGTCTAGGATCAATCCCCGTTGGTGGGCCCATTGGGCTATTTCTCGACCCAGCCAGTGCACCACGACTGGTATATCAAAGGCCGTGGTATGTTTTATCCTGTCTGTAGGATGGTGCATATAAAAGATCCCTTGCTACTAATGAAAAAATGTAGCTTGTTTCCTCTGTAAGACTTAAAATTGCCCAATGTTTCATATCCAATAACCGACGATTAATTAATCAGTGTGCTCTAGTGGTATCGTTGAATCCAAACAAACCTTTAACATCTTTGTCTATCATCAAAAGAAGTAGCATATCTGACGGCAACGAATATTAACTGACAAAAAAAGAGAAGATATTCTTTTTGGCTCGCCCTAGCAACAACTTTAATAATTATAGTGCCGATTACAAATTCCGAAAACCCTAGTAAATAATACCCCCAAACCGCACACACTTTCTCCACTACATCCTAACACATGTTTTTACCAAAGAACTTGCCATTAATATTTCTATGGTCGTTTTTTACCTCCGTTTCTTCTTCTGACAGCAAATAGAAGAATTTCTATTGATGTTATTTTTTTCTTCTCCATGATGATGTTGAAGTTGTTACTTTATGCTCCATCTGACGCCTGTAATGACTTTCGTGTCCTTGCCAGTGAAGTTGGATGTACAAACTGACGAATGTTCAGTGCGCATGCTAGCACGCGTCAGTCAAAAATAAATGACGCAGTTCGTAATTTTGTCTGTAATATCAGGTTTTTATTGACCGTAAAAATGTACTCTAGGTGTTGTTGTTTGTTTGTTGTTGTTGTTGTTTTTTTTGTTTTTTTTTCAATTTATTATTATTATTTTTTTAAATTATTATTCTTGTGTTTAATTTGTGTTTAGGTGTTTGTGGAAACAACAAGAGCCAACTTTAGACTTTACAAAGCCTGTTTATGTCTTACACGCGTGTAGGCCTAACTACATACATTTACAATGCTTAAACACCTGTTTATGTCTTACATGTGTGTAACTACATACATTTACAATGCTTAAACACCTGTTTATGTCTTACATGTGTGTAACTACATACATTTACAATGCTTAAACACCTGTTTATGTCTTACACGCGTGTAGGCCTAACTACATACATTTACAATGCTTAAACACCTGTTTATGTCTTACATGTGTGTAACTACATACATTTACAATGCTTAAACTCCTGTTTATGACTTACATGCGTGTAACTACCTACATTTACTATGCTTAAACACCTGTTTATGTCTTACATGTGTGTAACTACATACATTTACAATGCTTAAACACCTGTTTATGTCTTACACACGTGTAACTACATACATTTACAATGCTTAAACACCTGTTTATGTCTTACATGTGTGTAACTACATACATTTACAATGCTTAAACACCTGCGTCGAAGACTTTATAAATTCGGCCGTAAATGATTTAAGGAAAATAAGAAAATAATGTTTTGAGATTACACACCACACCACAAAACAAAACAACAACAAAAACACTGTTATCGGTTTTATTACAAATGTTAACATTATCGTCAGTAGCAATTGATTTGGTCCAAAAAGCCCTCAACTGACTTCGATGCCTGCTAGATGGCGCCTCTTCCACGGCGATCAAAGTTTTGTATTTGTTTATCGACACCACTAGAGCACATTGATTTATTAATCATCGGCTATTGAATGTCATATAGTCTTAGAGTGGAAACCCGCTACATGTTTCCATTAGTAGCAAGGGATCTTTTATATGCACCGTCCCATAGACAGGATAACACATACCACGGCAGGGTAACTTTAAATAAAACATTCCTTTCTTCCTTCCCTTATTTCTTTCCATCGGTATATTAATAATTATTGATACATCACTAATAATGCAGTTTATACACTGAACTTGAAACCTGCTAACAGTTAGTAGCAGGGGAGAAAGGCGGGTTCGCGTTATGTCGCTGGCAGCACTTACTGCCGATATTGCGTCTTTAATTGTTTACACACCGGACCGACTGCTGGCGCTACTTACCGCGAAACTGTATCTTTAATTGTTTACACACTGCTAGCACAATATTGTCTCTGTGCACAGTTGGCATGGGAAGCCAGTCGGAAAGAATGCTGCAGACATCGTTGCACATAAAGCAGGGCAGTAGAAAGGATTTTTAAAGGGGGTGTTTGTTTTTGTGGCCCTTTTATGGTGACAAATTTATGTGTCACTGCCGTAGCTAGTGGAATGGGGGTGGGGGAGGGGGGCGGAGAGAAGGAGTTATTTTTATTTTTAAAGTAAAAACTAGGCTTTCCGGTACAAAACGGTCTCGTCTGTAGCCAGAAGGGGGTGGGGGTTGGGGGAGGGGGTGTAGAGTTTAGAGTGTATGGGACAGATCAGCCCCGACATTTTCCAGATCATATACTTGTTTTACTAAATTCGTATATTTATTAAAACAATAAACTTCTCGATACTGTTGATGAGGGTTTTGGTTGCAGTAAATAATATTATTAGCAGTTACTAATTATGTGTTCCCTTATCTCTTTCTATCAGTATATTTCACGAGGGACCTAATAGTGATACTACATGGTTGCGACTTTGATATAATATTTATTACTCCCAAATCTGAATGTGATTATTCAACTCCCGTGAACTGTTTTATGCGCCGATTATTTAGAAACAGATTATAAATTTTTATTTTTTTATTTTAACGACATATAATCTCAGAGAGGAAACCCGATTACCTCGAACTAGATTAGCCAATTGCATTACAACCGATAAAATCGTAATGTTTGTTTTACCGTCCTCGGTGGCGTCGTGGTTAAGCCATTGGACATAAAACTGGTAGGTACAGGGTTCGCAGACCGGTACCGGCTCCCACCCAGAGCGAATTATTATTTTAACGACTCAATGGGTAGGTGTAAGGCCACTACACCCTCTCCTCTCACACTAACCACTAACAACTAACAACTAACCCTCTGTCCAGGACCAGTGCTTATAAAACGTTTAGAGTCCAGACTCCATCTCTAATGATGTCACACACATACAATATGTATGGCGTTGTCATGACATTACTGTCTCAGACTCTATTAGAGTTTCGAGTCTAGACTCTAAAAGTTTTATAAGCACCAGGCCTGGACAACGTGCTTGAACCTTATTTGGATATAAGCACGGAAATAAGTTGAAATGAAATGTTTGTTTTGTCGGGGCGTGGCGTGGCGTGGCGTGGCGGTATTAGCTCATTGGGTTGAGCTCTCACCTGAACCTCTTTGGTGGATCTAGTCTCTGACTGGGGGTTTTCCGTTCCAACCAGAGCCCCACGACTGTTATATCAAAGACCGTGGTATGTGTTGTTCTCTCATAAAAAAGACCCCCTTGGTGCTAAGGGAAAACTGTAGCTGGTTTCCTCTGAAGACTATATGTCAGAATTACCAAATATTTGACTCACAATAGTCAGATCAATGAGCTCTAGTTGTGTAAACACAAAAACTTGAACTTTCATTATTATCGCACAAATTGAAAACAAAAATATTCATTGGCGTAGCTACCTATACTATGTGGGCACTCATTTTCTTTCCTTCTAAGACTATATGTCAGAATTGCCAAATGTTTGACATCCAATCAATGTGCTCTAGTTGTGTCGTTAAAAACACACAACACTTTAATTTTCATTACTGTCGCAAAAATTCCAAGCAAAAATGTTCATTGGCGTAGCTACCTATACTATGTGAATACTCATTTTTATATCAAACGCCGTGGTATGTGTTGTCCTGTCATAAAAAAGATCCCTTGCTGCATGCTAAGGGAAAAATGTAGTGGGTTTTCTCTCAAAACAAAAATGTTCATGGGCGTAGCTACCTATACTATGTGAGCACTCATTTTTATATCAAAGGCCGTGGTATGTGTTGTCCTGTCATAAAAAAGATCCCTTGCTGCTAAGGGAAAAATGTAGTGGGTTTTCTCTCAAAACAAAACTGTTCATGGGCGTAGCTACCTATACTATGTGAGTTCTCATTTGTTTCGTTGCTATATCTATCGCAATCATCTGATGGCATGTTATGCTAGATTATTATTCGCCTCTGGGATTGAGTTGGAATAATATCCTAGTGTCGCATACCACTATGTGTGGAATCTTGGAACAAAAAGCGTCCTGTATTTAGGTCAGAACACCCAGTTTATATAATGCAAAAAGAATGCCAAAGGATTGTTGTTTATCAATATGTAGTGAAGCTGTGACGTACCTAGCGGTGGAGGGGATTGCATGGGCAGTTTGCACCCCTAGACAAATACAACCAGATCCCTTTTTAGTTTCAAAAATGTCGTTTCTGCCTAGTTGGGAAAGGCACGGAATTATTGTTCCTCAATTTGTTTAACACCCCTAGAAAATACGAACAGATTCCTTTTAAGTTTCAAAATGTCTTTTCTTCCTAGTTGGAAAAGGCACGACATTATTGTTCCTCAATTTGTTTACCCCGCCCTCCGGAATTTTGGACTAGATACGGCCCTGATTCTAGGACAGTTCTTGTGTTTGAAACATTAACACTGAGTTAAAGGGACATACCCTAGTTTTTAAACACTAAGGCATATTTTTCACTATTAGAGCCGTTTTTGTTAACTGAAATCGTACTTTACTTAGATTTTATGGTTTAGTTTATCCATTTCCGTACATTCGAAGTGTTTTTGGTCATCTTAGTGTCATTAATATCACAAAATGCATTTCTCGTATTTTTAAAAACACACGTGCGTCTGAGAAGTAACAGGTATGAAGTTGGAGTTTTAGTCTATTTTTAGAGGGTATATCACCATTTCAAAGTCACAGACTCATGTTTCATGTTATCCAAATGTGTTACAGGTTTGTAGATTAACTAAACTTAGTGTTAATTTTTACGGGTTGAAACTAGGATCTATCCCTTTAAGGCGACGCCACACTTTACCTGTGCCTGGAATGAGAATAGCCGATAGTGACAAGGCACACATTGCGATTTCATCGGTTGCTGTGCACTCAGCTATTCTCGTACGAGCCACTCGTAACGTGTGGCGTCGCTTTTACTAATAATTCTCGTTCCAGACAGTGCACCACAACTGGTATATCAAAGGCCGTGGTATGTGTTATCCTGCCTGTGGAATGGTGCATACAAAAGATCCCTTACTGCTAATCGAAAAAGAGTAGCCCATGACGTGGCAAAAGTGGGTTTCCTCTCTGGGATCGATCCCCGTCGGTGTACCCGTTGGGCTAGTTCTCGTTCCAGCCAGTGCACCACGACTGGTATATCAAAGACCGTGGTATGTACTACCCTGTCTGTGGGATGGTGCATATAAAAGATCCCTTGCTGCTAATCGAAAAGAGTAGCCCATGACGTGGCGACGACGGGTTTCCTCTCTCAATATCTGTGCGGTCCTTAACCATATATCTGACGCCATATAACCGTAAATAAAATGTGTTGAGTGCGTCGTTAAATAAAACATTTCCTTCCTTCATATAGGATGGCGTCGCCTTTACTAGTAATTCGGCGTTTATACTCGAACGTGGTTGTATTTGGTACTCTCTACCCTCTATGCCATGCAGCACCGCCCTGTTTAGTCGACTATGATCCGCGCACCACTGCCATAGTTATGAAGTAAATAGCAGAAAAACATCTGTTGTTGCTTACCTAGTAACCCGAGCTGGCCCACTCGTTTCATTTCGTCGTCATCATGCTACGAAAAGTCGTTTGTGTCGTAATCACACGGAAAGAAACCCGACTGTTATGACAAGGCGGTAATATGTTTACCCGGTGTGTCAATAGCGGTAATACGATGTTCTAATACATATGTTTTGTGGAGAAAAAAAAAATGTATACCAAGCGTGCTCAAATATTGGTTTCTTCATTTTATGATAAAATATCAACGGAATCTTTTTTATTTTTTTTTAAGAGACGGAACGTAGTCCATTGGCAAAGCGCTCGCTTGATGCGCGGTCGGTAGGCTCATTGGGCTCTTGCTCGTTCCATACAGCGCTACTCAACTGACGTACCATAGGCCGTTGTATGTACTATCCTGTCTGGGACGCTGCATATAAAAGATCACTTGCTACTAATGGACAAAAAAGTAGCGTGTTTTCTCTCTAAGACTATATGTAAAAATTACCAAATTGTTTTCAATTTATTTTCTACGGAAGCACGACTCGATCTCCTTATAAACGTCATACGCCACAGACTAGCTCCCACGTTTCTGCTAAAATTTAAAACCTACCCCTTTCTCCTTTATATATACATGCATGTATGTATGTATGTTTGTATGTATGTATGTATGTATGTATGTATGTATGTATGTATGTATGTATGTATGTATGTATGTATGTATGTATGTATATATATGTGTGTATATATATGTGTGTGTATATATATATATATATATATATATATATATATATATATATATATATATATATATTTCATGGTATGACTCGACCTAACACTAGACACTGGGCGCCACAATCTGGACCTTCTCTCCTCCTGCATTAACGTCATGCACACGTGTCAGCATTGCGTCGGGAATATGGCTAATGCCCGCACGATTATGAGAAGAAACCCGCAGCAGCCGATCCATGGTCGACGTGTAAAGATGTATGTGCTATCCTGTGTGTGGGATGGAGCATATAATAGATCTCTTGCTACTAATGCAAAAACAAATGGCGCGTGTTTCCTGTCTATAACTATCGCAGAATTACCAAATGTTTGACATCCAATAGCCAATGGTAAGTACATCAATATGCTCTAGAGGTGTCGTTCAACAAAACAAACTTTTAGATATGCGGGGGCATGCTGTCTCTAAACAAGCATTCGTTTTCTTTCCTTTCGCTGAACAAACATTCCTTTCCTTTCTGAGAACAAAACCTACACCAGATGTCGTGTTTATGTGGGCGGTGATTGGATGTAATTTTATTTTATTTCACCTCGACATGTTAGATAATAAATCAGATTATTACAAACAATTTAGAGCCATGTTACCCCGAAACGCTGAATGGAATTATGCACCTAACGGAAACAGGTTACGCAAAACTAGTATTCACCGAGGAGAACATTGGCAGTAATTGCGCGAACTGGATGTTTTTCATTACACGCGAAATTTGATTACGTATCCTTTTTCAGAATGAACCCTCCCCAAATCCCCCCCCCCCCCCCAGCCAGGTAAACCATGCTGCTACTTGTATGAATGGAGCTGCCAAAGTTTTAAACTGCTTGCGTTAAGTAGATGTCCGATGAAGAAGCGATATGTCGTTCATTGACTGGGGCGAGACGTAACCCAGTGGTAAAGCGTTCGCTTGATGCGCGGTCGGTTTGGGATCGATCCCCGTCGGTGGGCCCATTGGGCTATTTCTCGCTCCAGCCAGTGCACCACGACTGGTACATCAACGGCCGTGGTATGTGCTATCCTGTCTATGGGATGGTGCACATATAAGATCCCTTGCTGCTAATCGAAAAGAGTGGCGACAGCGTGTTTCCTCCCTCAATGTCTGTGTGGTCCTTAACCATATGTCCGACGCCATATAACCGTAAATAAAATGTGTTGAGTGCGTCGTAAAATAAAACATGTCTTTCTTTCATTCACCGAATGAACCAGAGTTCTGAAAGAGAGGGCGGGGCGTAGCCCAGTGGTAAAGCGCTCGCCTGGTGTGCGGTCGGTCTAGGATCCGTCCCCGTCGGTTGCGCAATGGGATATTTCTTGTTCCAGCCAGTACACCACGACTGATATATCAAAGGCTGTAGTATGTGCTATCCTGTCTGTGGGATAGAGCATATAAAATAATTTTAGCTACTAATGAAAACAAATTGTAGCGAGTTTCCTCTCAAAGACTGTATGTTAAAATTACTAAATGTTTGACATCTAATAGCCGATGATTAATAAATCAATGAAAAAATTGTTCTAAAAGAAGTAATGTGTATTTGATAAAACGAGGCTTATGTGTAGGAAATGTGCAGGTTAGACTGACGAGCGAAGTTTATAAGGGGGTGTGGGGTGCGGGTCAGGCGAAGGGGATTGGACTTCTATCCTTACCCTGCACAGGCGCCTGAAAATCCATGAACTTGACTTTATTCCACCTTCTCCACATAGGATACTCTTCCGAGGTTGTAGCAAGGTGTTTGTTTTAATGCACTTAATAAATAGTCAGAACAAGGCATACCACGGCCTTTAATTCCCAGTGTAAAACTGGTAGGAAATGGGAAACCAAATATTGGATATCTTGGACCATGGGGTAGCGGCAGCAGGTTTCCTCTCTAATTAACTATGTCTTACATAGGGATAGTTCGACACCCTGTCGAAGAATACATAGGAAACCCTATCGATAACGCAGGAAGGAGAGAGAGAGAGAGAGAGAGAGAGAGAGAGAGAGAGAGAGAGAGAGAGAGAGAGAGAGAGAGAGAGAGAGAGAGAGAGAGAGAGAGAGAGAGAGAGAGGTCGATCGATCTTGTAACTCGTCGCACCTCAAGCGATCTTTATCGATGAGTCACATCCCGCCCCTGTAGACCGAAATAAGTCTAGTGTTTTCAGTGTAGCTGCGTTTTGACCGGAGACAGTCTATTTTGTTTTTGGCTGCAGCTGCTCAGGAGTCATCAGGTATATAGCGCTTACTGTGCAGAAACGCTAAATAGTGAATGTTCTACTTTATGGTAGCTGTCCAGGCGCAGATCCAGGAATTTTGCAGGAGGTGGCGGTGGTCTATATATGCAACTACTAAAATGGAAGTTATAGATTACCAGAGAATACACTTTAAAATAAGTAAATAAGTGGAGAAAACAATCATTCTATAAAAATGTTGGGTTTTGTTTTTTGTTGTTTTTTTTTGTGTGTTTTTTTTTTGGGGGGGGGGGGGAGGGGGGGTGTTTGTGTAAATAATTTCAGTTTGGTTTGACGTAAGAAGAACAGTAAAAGTGTTTTGAAAATAACTACCAAAAAAATAAAATAAAAAAATAATAATATAAAAAAAAGAAGAAAAAAAAAAGTTTTTTTAAATAAAAAAAAGCTATTTTTGTGTGCAATTTAGAAATCAACCAGCTCAGAAATAAATAACGTAAATAACGTGTAATAAATACCATTGTGTGATAAAAGGCGTTCCCTGTCGGACGGACTATAGTTATCTTACCTATGAGCGGACACAGGGTGAGAACGTGAAGGCATGCCCTTCTCCTCACCGTTTTGTTTGGAAAACGTATTTTCGCTGCAGATAATTTCTAATGTAAATGGCATAGCAAGCGTTTGCTTTAAACTGGGCCGTGTTCAGCTACACCGAGCAGAAAAACGTTCGCTAGATTAGTTTATAGGGCTTTTAGCTTATGGAGCCCCACTCCCATGGCTAGTAATATTCAATGTTGGGCTAGTAAATAACTACTATTGACATGCCAGACAGGGCTTTTAGATTATGGTAGCCCCACTCCCATGGCTAGTGATATTCAATGTTCGGCTAGTAAATATCTACTAGTAAAATGTTTTGGTCAAATGTTGCAGTTACGTCTATTTTGTAAATACGAATATCCTGCCCCCCCCCCCCCCCCCAACAATGTCAGTGTTTTTAAGCTCTATCTCCTTCTTTTGGTGACATAACCTTCTATTATTATTATTTAATAAAATTGTATTAACTTAATGTAAAGTAGGGCTCATGAAGATTTGATCGTGTCTAGTAAATTTAAAAATGACTGATTCCATAGCTAGTGGATTTTTTTTTTTTTTAAAAGGGCGAGACGTAGCCCAGTGGTAAAGCGCTCGCTTGATGCGCGGTCGGTTTGGGATCGATCCCCGTCAGTGGGCCCATTGGGCTATTTCTTGCTCCAGCCAGTGCACCACGACTGGTACATCAAAGGCCGTGGTATGTGCTATCCTGTCTATGGGATGATGCATATAAAAAAATCCCTTGCATCTAATCGAAAAGAGTATCCCATGAAGTGGCGACAGCGGGTTTCCTCTTGTTAAATAAAACATTTCCTTCCTTCCTTATAAACTAATTCTAGAAGCCCTGGTTTATGCACTTCGTTTTAACCAAATGGCCGCATCGGGAATCAATCAAATAGTTCACGAACACTAAAGTTGCTGAATGTGGCTGAACGTGCGACAGATGTCATTCATGATAGGAGGCATACATAATACTATTAGCACAAGCAGACATGATCATACATAATTACAACCAGAATTGCTATTTGGACATTAAAGAATCAAATTGTCAATAGTACCGAATTATTATTTAATACGTGAGCTAAGAAGCTTAATTATTGATGACCTTTATTCAAGAGAAACCAAAATACTAAATGTAATGCTTAGTCATAAACAGTCAATAGAACGGAGCCCTACGTTTTGCTTGTAATACTGTATCAGAATGCCACTGCCAAGTGCAACCTTCACCCACCCACTCCCGTCACCCCATACCATTACATCCCCCCACAACCCCCCCCCCAAAAAAAAAAAAAACCCCACAAGTAACAACTAAACAAAACAAACAAAAAACCCCGCAAACCAACACATACAAAACCAAACAAAAATCCCCTAAAACAACAACAAACAAAACAAAAAACAATACGGAAATGAACAGCCTATAAACCAACCTGATACCCCTAAATAATAACAACAACAAACACAATAAAAACAAAAGAACATCACGAAAGATAAGAAATCCTTAAAAATCAGCTGTGTGATAAACACTACCACGTTTACATATAACCATTAAAGGGACAGACCCTAGTTTCAACCCGTGAAAATTAACACTAAGTTTAGTTAATCTACAAACCTGTAACACATTTGGATAAAGTTACAATTGAGTGAAACGTGAGTCTGTGACTTTGAAAAGGTGAAATACCCTCTAAAATACACTAAAACTCGACTCCATAACTGTTACTTCTCAGACGCACGTGCGTTTTTAAAAATATGAAAAATGCATTTTGTGATATTAAAAACACCAGGATGACCAGAAACACCTCGAATGTGCGAAAATGGATAATGTAAACAATAAAATCTAATTAAAGTATGATTTCATTTATCAAAAACGGCTTTAATAGTAAAAAATATATGCCTTTTGTGTTTAAAAACTAGGGTATGTCCCTCTAAACAATAAACTGACTTGTTTGACGGGTCGCCATTCATCGGCCATTTTTTCCTACACGCACGTGGCTGGTTTCGTTTGTACAAATGAGCAAGACGTGGGTGAATGAACGAATGTTTAACGACACCCCAGCACAAAAATATATCGGCTATTGGGTGTCATACAATCGTAAATATAAAAAAGAATTGATGATGAACATCAATACAAAAAAGAAGCTAAAATCAAGTTTTAAAATAGTGTAAAGAGCTGTGCAAAGGTATATGTATCACAGGTAAGTACATGTATGTTAAAATTTAAAATAAAAAATCAGTAAAATGAGCAAGACAGAAGCTAAAGTATGCAAACAAGCACAAAATAAAGCTAAAGATAGGCCTACAACTTGTTTTTAAATATCTCAGTATTAAAAATACTCTCGACAAAGCGGCTTTAAAGTACAAACGTGAATTAATTCAAAACGTCACTCTGACGTACCGGAGAAAGAAGATTGCACCAAGGGCATTAATCAAGAAGAGTCTGAAAACCGGATTCGTCATCCAGAAAAAGACACGAATTCAATAGAGGGGGGAAAAGACGAAAAAAAAAAAAAGATGAAAAAGAATAGAAAAAAGGACAGATAGATAGAATGAGTGAAAAAAAAAGAAGAAAAAAGAAAGAAAGAAAAACAAACAAACAAACAAACTAAAAAAGTTGAGAAGAACATTACCAATAATGATTTGTGTTCTTGTACTTTTAAAAGTTCATTCGCATGTTTTGGATGCAAAAGTACATATGCACATGATTCACTATGAATAGAATTTGAACCAAAATAATCTGAACGTTTTTTTTCTTTTTTTCTAAATAATTGTATGGAACATTGTTTCTCTTTGGGAAATTTTTTTTGTTTGTTATCTATCTATCTATCTACCTATCTATCTTATCTATCTATCTATCTATCTATCTATCTATCTATCTATCTATCTATCTATCTTATCTTATCTTATCTTATGTATCTTATCTTATCTTATCTTATCTTATCTTATCTTATCTTATCTTATCTATCTATCTATCTATCTTATCTATCTTATCTATCTATCTATCTATCTATCTATCTATCTATCTATTTGTGTGTTGTTGTTGTTGTTGGGGGTTTTCTTTTCTTTTTTAAATGTAGACAGACATAAAGTAAGATCGCTTAGTGTTTATATATTGTTAAGATTATCGTACATCAAAAGTCTTGGTATGTGCTGTCATGTCTATGGAAAAGAACATATTGATACTTCTGTGATTTCTTTTCGCAATCTATGTTAAATTACGGCAGACTGTCTGTTATGAGTTTGATGCGGTGGTAACATGTGTCCAACAAACAGAACGTTTTAATGACGAACATTACACGGTAAACACATTTTCTTCTTTAAATCATCAAGGTGTTTCACTAATCGTACTAAGGTTGGTAGCAGCCCATACTGGATTTTACCTTCCAGTAAATTCCTATATGCGAAAGAATATACATTAAAGGGACACACCCTAGTTCTTAAACACTACAGCTTACTTTTCACTATTTTTAAGGATATTTCCCGTTTTAACGTCACATACTCTTCTTTTACTCTGTTGTAACTTTATCTAAATGTGTTACAGCTTTGTAAATTAACTAAACGTAGTGTCCATTTTACGGGTTAAAACTAGGGTATGCGCCTTTAAGCAAGGGGCGGGAGGCAACTCAGTGGTAGAGTGTTCGTGCGATGGGTTGTAAGATCGATCCTCCTCAGTTTCCTCATCCCAATCATCGAGTATTGGATGTCAGACATTTGGTCATTTTTTAATTTGTGGTCTTCAGAGAAAACCAACTACATGTGTATATTATTCCATTAACAGTAATGGATATTTTATATGCAATTTACTACGAACAGGACATCACATACCACGGCTTTTGATATACCAATCGTGTGCCACTGGTTGGGACGAGGGAAAACTCAATCAAAGAATCACCGATAGGATCCGATCCGCCAACCCAACCCCCCCCCCCCCCCCCCCCAACAAGCGTTCTAACGACTGATTTAGATCCCGCCATTTTCAATTGAGAGGCGTGCTTGGACCCTCTGTTTGAACCTCAATTGACAGAAATAAAAATAAATTTTAAATAAAAACGAATGTACGTTTAATGTACACTCGTTTTGATGCGCGGTCGATTTGCAATTCTGGTAAAACACACAAACGCACACGCACGCAGGTACGAAAGTAATTTTTTTTCCCTGTGGAATTCGAACACAACATATAATATTATTTGAAACCGATTTAAATATGTACTACGCGTATAGCTGGTGGCGAGCTTACTAATAAGATTCATTCAACGAAAGTATCTCCTTTTAGTTTTTTGAGTACAGTTTACTATGCGAATATGAGTGTGTCGTTAAATAAAACATTTCCTTCCTTCCTTAACTATGCGAATATGATTTAAAAAAAAGAAAAAAGAAAGAAAGAAGAAGAAGCCAAAAACAGACAAACAAAACAAACATACAAACCCAAACACACAACACACACACACACACACACACACACACACACACACACACACACACACACACACACACACACACACACACACACACACACACACACACCACAAAAATAAAAATAAAACCCCAGAAAGACCGCCTCCCCTCAAACAACAACAAAACAAAACAAAACAAATACCAAAAACCAAAATAAACACACAAAATAAACACAAGAAAAAAATAAAACAATCTTTGAAGCCCCTCCAAAAAACCCAATAACAAAACAAACACAAAACAACAATAGCAAAAAAGAAGCACAACAATTGCAAACCATAAAACTGCATCATAAAATAATATCATTTTTATCCATAAGTGTTCCTTTTATCTATATGAAGAAGACAGAATAGATATGCATTTTTCTTTACGGCCATTCCAGCTATTACCTAGACATAGTAATATGTGACATTGACTATTTCTGCAAATACTATTATCCATTGACAATAAATAAATACATTTTTATTTCTTATAGTTGTTATGCAGTATATACCAGAGGTTGAAACTAATGCGGGGTACCCCAAAAAATGGAACTGCAATTTTCAGCAAAAAATGACTTCCCCTATTAAAAACATTAATTAAATCTCTTAAATGGTATGTGACCCCCCACCCTCATTTTCTTGCAGGTAGATCAGATGTGAGGTGCCACACCTTTTATTGCTGTATTTCCTGTGTGTTTGATACGCTGCTTATATCAGTTTTATTAGTAAATATTAACATTATCGGCAATAGGAATTGATTTGGTTTATTAGAACCTTTATGCAATATACACTAGCGATTGAAACCAATGCAGGATACCCCGAAAATAGGAATTGCGATTTTCAGCAAAAATGAAGGTTGCTAATAAAAACATTCATCAAGTATCATAAATAGTACGAGACCTCCACCTCCCCATTTTCTTGCAGGTAGATTAAACTTGAGGTGACACACCTTTTGTTAGTGTACTAACGTGCCTGAATTTATTTTGGATATAGGCACGTACATAAAGTAACAGTAACAGTGACAGTGTACTGTCTGGGTGAATTGTTACGCTGCTTATAACAAATTTATTAGTTAACATTACGGGCAATAGGAACTGAGTTGGTACAATGGAACCTTCAAGCAAGTCCAGCCAAACTACCAAAGTGACTGCTTTATTAAAGGGACAGACGCTAGTTTTTATACACTACAGTATATTTTTCACTATTAGAGCCGTTTATGATCACTGAAATCAACCATTACTTATATTTTATTCTTTAGATTATCCATTTCCGTAGAACCGAAGTGTTTCTGGTCATCCTTGTGTTTCTAATACCAAATAAAAAAAATGCATTTTTCATATTTTTAAAAACGCAAGTACGTTTGAGAAGTGGCGGTTTATTGATTCGAGTTCTAGTCTATTTTTAAGGATATTTCCCGTTTTAACGTCACATACTCTTCTTTTACTCTGTTGTAACTTTATCTAAATGTGTTACAGCTTTGTAAATTAACTAAACGTAGTGTCCATTTTACGGAAGCTAAAGTCTGTGATGGTCAAACGGGGAAATGCCGTCTAAAAATAACTCGATCTTGTCTCGGTAACCATTACTTTTCAGACGAACGTGCGTTTTTAGAAGAATGAAAAATGCATTTTTGGAGTATTATAAAAACCTAAATGACCACTTCAGGAGTACGAAAATGAATTTTCTAAACAATAAAATGTAAGTGCTTATAATTTTAATTCTCAAAATAAACAACAACAACAACAACAACAACGGTTTAATAGAAAGAAAGGTTTTATTTAACGACGCACTCAACACATTTTATTTACGGTTATATGGCGTCAGACATATGGTTAAGGACCACAGATTTTGAGAGGAAACCCGCTGTAGCCACATAGGCTATTCTTTTACGATAGGCAGCAAGGAACCTTTTATTTGCGTTTCCCACAGGCAGGATAGCACAAACTATGGCTTTTGTTGAACCAGTTATGGATCACTGGTCGGTGCAAGTGGTTTACACCTACCCACTGAACCTTGCGGAGCACTCACTCAGGGTTTGGAGTCGGTATTTGGATTAAAAAAAAACATGCTTCGACTGGGATCCGAACCCAGTACCTACCAGACTGTAGACCGATGGCTAACCACGACGCCACCGAGGCCGGTGGGTTGAATAGTAAACATTAGTGGTGGGTCTGTCACGTTAAACATGTTAAATGGCAGACAACTCTCGCGAGACGTGTTGGAAGACGGGATGTAGCCCAGTGGTAAAGCGCACGCCTAATGCGCAGTCGGTTTAGAATCGATCCCCGTCAGTGGGCCCACTGGGCTATTTCTCGTTCCAGCCAGTGCACCACGTCTGGTATATCAAAGTCTGTGGTATGTGCTATCCTGTCTATAGGATGTTGCATATAAAAGATATCTTGCTACTAATGGAAAAGCGTATCGGGTTTGCTCTTTAATAATATATGTAAAAATTACCAAATGTTGATGATTAATATATCAATGTGCTCTAGTGGAGTCGTTAAAGAAAATAAACTTTATTTGTACTCATCTATTAACTAAAAACATTATTTCACTTAGATTTCCATAAAATGAGCAGACACCACTGTAACAGGGTATCAACTTGCATATTCTTTGCAAAAGGGGACTGGCTTGGATATTTTTTATATTAAGTGGCCTGCAGTGCTGGACTTGTCATAACACTGGCTGAACATTTTAATCGGTTTCGTGGGGCTCCGACAAGTGAATTTTGAATACAGTACTACAATTGTTCTTCCACATCTACTGATTCTAGGGCTTTTCCTGGAGAGGTGTAACCCATCTCGCCCCTACCAGCTGTGTATCTTATCGAAGGAACACACTTCCACATATAGATCGGACTTTAAACTTTTAAACCTGCATTCAGTGTTTATTCTCGCTTGAGGTGCTTGCGTCGCAGGATCGAACCACCTCGGTGGATCCATTCAGCCGATTGTGGTTTTTTTCTCGTTCCAACCAGTGCACCACAACTGGTCAAAGGCCGTGGTATGTGTTTTTCTGTCTGTGGGAAAGTGCATATAAAAGATCCCTTGCTGTATTAGGAAAAAGTAGCGGGTTTCCTCTGATTACTACGAGTCAGAATTATCAAATGTTTGACATCCAATAGCCTATGCTTAATTAATCAATGTGCTCTAGTGTTGTCGTTAAAGAAAACAAACTTTATCAATGTTTACCCCAACCCCCCACTCCTCGTTAGTATTTATACTTAATGGAATAAAAACAAAGCAACGAAAACAGCGACCATGATAACGTGTTATTTCTAAAACAGCTTATTTATCTCTGTATAGTGGCAGTTAATGTGCCTTTAATTATGGGTGTTGATAACGTATTGTTGCCGAAGTGGCGGTGTTGGAAGTAGTATCGGCACGTGCCGACAATTAGTCAAAGACGCGCTATCTGAATTCTGGGAAGTCTGTCAGACGCTTGGAAACAGTGTATCATAATCGCGCGAGACTGTTCGAGATATCCGAGATTATTCCGTCCTCATTATAATGGAGATGTCGAGAACTAGGCTGAACGAAAACAGATCGTAACGCGTTACAGAAATAGAAAGGAATTTGTTTTTAAACATAAACAAAATAAAACTATTGCCTTCTGATGTGCACGTATTCTTTTTATGTGACGTCACGCAGACGTTGAAAAGTTATTAAAACAACAAACGTTTTTTTTGTTGTTTTTTTTCTTCTTCTTTTACATTAGTTATTACATGGTTTACTGAGGTAATTATTCCACCGACAGACTACTAGCAAATAATGTCGACATATTATTGGCATTCGATTTTGTTTACCGGCCTCGGTGGCGTCGTGGTTAGGCCATCGGTCTACAGGCTGGTAGGTACTGGGTTCGGATCCCAGTCGAGGCATGGGATTTTTAATCCAGATACCGACTCCAAACCCTGAGTGAGTGCTTCGCAAGGCTCAGTGGGTAGGTGTAAACCACTTGCATCGACCAGTGATCCATAACTGGTTCAACAAAGGCCGTGGTTTGTGCTATCCTGCCTGTGGGAAGCGCAAATAAAAGATCCCTTGCTGCTAATCGGAAAGAGTAGCCCGTGTAGTGGCGACAGCGGGTTTCCTCTCCAAATCTGTGTGGTCCTTAACCATATGTCTGACGCCATATAACCGTAAATAAAATGTGTTGAGTGCGTCGTTAAATAAAACATTTCTTTCTTTTTCGATTTTGTTTTCTCTCTCGCTAGCAACTAACAAACATACCCACTATCCTACTTTCTTGGTCAGACAGTCCAGATAGCCAAGGTGTGTGCACAAAATAACGTTGTTGAACCATAACTGGAATAAGCACAAAAATAAGTCAGAAAGAAATTTGGTTGTCTCCCCATCAGATTCGCTAAGAATAATGAAATAATTCAGTACTGTAGCTAACTTATGTTTCCACACCATGTGTTAATTATTACAATAGCATATCCATTTATTTATTTATAATATAGGCCTTATTAATACGAATAGCTAAGACCTTTTTATTTATTTATTATTATTTTGTAGAATTACTTTATACCATTTAAAGGCATACTGTCACGGGTTTAAGGACCTTATTTCTCTAAAAATGGATAATAACAAAAAATTACATTAATTGTTGGAAACCAAATCTAGCTATTGCATCACAGTAACCGAATCATGATGGAGTGAAATCCATGTCAACCCTCTCGACAATTTTAGCTTTTGAATTATGGATCATTGCCATAATTCAATTATTTTTACAAAATGTCATTAATAAATGGAATGTGGTGGTTATGAAGATGGTTGGATAAAGTACATTTAGGGACAAATCAAATTATTTTTGTTCAGGTAATACTTTTGTTAGACTATTAAATAGGTCAGTTGTCTGTGACAATATGCCTTTAAGCAGTAGTAAACTTTATTTCCTAAGAATAGTGTCATTCCAGGAACACTGGTTGCTTTAAAGTTGAAGGTGTTTGGTTTTGACTACGTTTTTAGTCAGTTTCAATTCTTAAAAGAAACTTTAGGCCTACATTGAAACACAAAGCAAAAAAGGAAACTAAAACAACTCCCCCCAAAAAAACATCAACAACAACAACAAAAAAAAAGAAAGAAATCAAAACAAAACATGTTTCCTAATGCAGAAAGGGATCTTTTATATGCACTTTCCCATAGACAGAAAAACACATACCACGGTCTTTGTTTGGATGAAACGAAAAAAAACCCAATCAGCTGAATGGATCCACTGATGTGGTTCGATCCTGCGACGCAAGCACTTCAAGCGAGCACTCAACCGACTGAGCTAAATCCCACCCCAACAAGAGACAGACAAAGAGACAGACAAAGAGACAGACAAAGAAACAAAGAAAGAAACCATACAATACTATGCAATACAATGCATTATATATTCCCCCCCCCCCAAACAATCTCCCCAACCCCCCAAAAAAACCCCACCCAACAACAACAAAAAAACAACAACCCCAAACCCCCCCAAAACCCCAACAACAACAACAAATCCCCACCCCCCCAAAAAAAAAACCCCACACCTCCCAACAAAGAAACAAACAAACTCATAAAAAAACAACAACAAACAAACAAACAAACAAACAAACAAACAAACAATCAAACAAAACAAAACAACATGAAGAGAAAAAACAAATCGCAAAAGTAAAGGACGAAACATCCAAGCAAAATAAAACAATAAAAACAGCAGAAAGACAAAAACGGACGAAAAACTAAACATGAAGACCACCACCCTTTGCCAAAGACTCCGCGCCAAACAACAGCATTTTGATCCACTTTATTCTAGGGATGCAGTAAATATAAAAAAAATATATAAAAATTGTAACCATTTTTAAAAAAGAAGAAGATGACTATTATGACTAAAGTAGAAAGGCAGAATTTGACTAAAAGTGGTGCTGTTATTGAAGGGTGTGTGTGTCATAACTAGGAATGACATGGGTAGAGTTAGAACCAGGCGCGGATCCAGGGTTTTTTAATAGAGGGGTCCCGAAACCCGTTTTTTTGTTGTTGTTTTTTTAAATAGAATTTAAATGTCCTTGTCAGGTGGACGGGAATACTGTGTATTCTGTAATATATATTGTTTGAACAAAAATAGTGGGTGCGGGGGTGGGGGGGGGGGGGGGGGGTGTATGCGGCGGGACCCTTGGGCTGTCGTCTGAATCCGCACCTGAGAACCATGACTATATTTTCCCGCGCTCGCCAATACAAGGAAGGAAGGACATGTTTTATTTAACGACGCACTCAACACATTTTATTTACGGTTATATGGCGTCGGACTGATGGTTGAGGACCACACAGATATTTAGAGAGGAAACCCGCTGTCGCCATTTCATTGGCTACTCTTTTCAATTAGCAGCAGGGGATCTTTTATATGCACTATCCCACAGACAGGATAGATAGTACATACCACGGCCTTTGTTACATCAGTTGTGGAGCACTGGCTGGAACGAGAATTAACCCAGTCAATGGGTCCACCGATGGGGATCGATCCTAGATCGACTGAACATCAAGCGAATGTTTTACCACTGGGCTACGTCCCGCCCCTCGCGCCAAAACAGTGAGCCAGTAAAACATGTGGGCATGACTATATGTTCATGTACACATTGAACTCAACTGAGTGTACATGTCCCCAGCATTATGCAATGAACTCGCGTGAGTACACAATTTATCTCATCCCTAGATATGCAAGACAGAACTAGTTTATGTGAGAAAGACATGTAGGATATGCGTAGCCTAGCCCTCATGGTAGCACTAAACCAAATAACTTCCGGCTGGGTCAACGTTCGAGGTGCACCGAACATTTGATAGAGAAGTGAACACCACAAGTCCTGTGATTGGTTTATTAATTTGAGTTTGTTGGTTGTAAACAAAAAAATAGTTTCATCTGGGCTAAAAATGTATGCAATTTTATTTGATCTAGTACCACTGTGTCAAGTAACTGTGTGCTTGGAACATGTATGGGGTACCTGTAAAATAAAGTACTCAAATTTTGTGCGAAACTAGGGGTGATGTAAAAACATCTGGTTATACCGAAAATGAGTGTTGAAAGGTTACATTTTCTTCAGTTAATACTTTGAGGTAGGGGTTGTAGTACTGATATTTATGGGTCATAGTTTGGTTGATATATTGCATATAGTGTTTTTAAGCACAAACGTTAACATGGTCGCCTATGGGATTTTATTTGGTATAGTACAACCTCATGGATACGTTTGACAAAAAGGGGAGAAAACATATCAGTCCTGAAAAACGTGCCTGGACTTCCTTTGGATATAGGCATGTTAATAAAGTTAAAAGTAAAACGTCCATGATAAGAACGATATATTATGTCTTAAAATAAATATATTTTTTAAATTCCTCAATCCAAGTCGAATGGGAGGAAGCCATTTATTTATTATTGTTCTCTACGTATATGCAATTATTTTAGCAGAATACGTTGTTTTTGTTTTTTATGTCGCGCTCCGCTCTCTAGAACAGAGAAATGGTTTCCAACGAGTATACGTCTCAATAACCTAATTACGCCCCTAAAAAGACCCGTATGTTCGTTTCTTAAATAGCAGAGGTAAATTTTTAGACAATGTAATTATGTGTGGTGTGTTTATTGTATATAGCTAGATTTTTTGGTGTGCCGTTTGTGTGTGGTTGAAACTAACCCAATTGTTGATGCTTTCATGATGGACTATTTTGTTGGATAATTATGGTTATTGTTTTTTCTTTGTAGCATAGATTTAAATTTCAAATCATATTCTGAATTTAATATGTAATTTTAATAATTAGAATACCACACATTTCACTCTTGGCTTGACTGTGTACATGATATTATTATTATATTATTGATTTTGTCATAACAACATGACAAAGACATTTATGACCATATAAGGTAGTCTTTGTAATTTATGTATGCATATTAGAAAACTAAATGTTTCCACGCAGACGCCTGTCGGTGCAGCGGGAAAACAAAGTTCTACCGAATATGACGTCACACAGCTCATGCGCGACCTATACGACAGCACGGAGCGGGAGAACGACTTAAAGGAGCAATTACGCTTCACAGAAGAAGAAACGAAGATGATGCGCAAGAAACTCGGGGATTTAGAAGAAGAAAACGAAAATTTAAATATGCAAATTCGCAAAATGTCGAAAAAGGCGAACAGAACCGATAAGAATGACGGCGATGTGGACCAGGACTCGGATTCGGACAGTCTGGTATCAGAGGCGGACGCGAGACTCCAGCTAGACCTAATCGAGCAGGAGTATTCGGTCCTGCAGAAAAAGATGATGGACGTGGAACAAGAGAACGAAAATCTCCAAGCGGAGGTGAAATTTTTACAAGAGAGACTGCATGAAAAGACTCAAGAACTGAGCATCAAGCCGGAACCGTCGTCCCCGAATTCGTACTATGAGGACAAGATAAAACAGGTGAACTCGGAGGCGGACGACTTGCGCTGGAAGATCATCGAAAAAGACCGCGAAATCGAACGTCTGCTCGCGCAAGTTGACGTCATACAGCGGACGCGGCAGACGGCCAAGCTGAAGAAGAGCAAATCGCTTGACAGCGATTATCAAATTATCGACCTCAAGAGACAGCTCGATCTGATGGAACAGGAGGCGGAGATGCTGAGGAAAAACCTCACCGACCTTGAGACGAGGTACGAGAGACTGCTTTCCGAAAACGGGCAGCTGCGCGCGCTGGGCGCGAGACCGATCCCGACAGTTCGCGCAGACGACGCCGCGGTGGAGAACATAGAGCTGAAGGACCGCGCGAGGCGGTTGGAAGAGGACAACCATTCACTAACGGATAAAATCAAAACACTCACCGAGAGTTTACAAACGCTCACGAGAAACGTAACCCCGCGCTCGCCGCGATCGCAGCGCGTTCCCGGCATTCCTTCGCCGACCAGCCCCGAACCGGCGTCACGTGATCTCGCCAGACAGCTGGAGACTCTCGGCGAAGAGAACACAATTCTACGCAGAAAGATGGCCGAACTGGAATCAAAGAGCTCCGAGTCGAGTAAGAAACAGCCCGACGGGTTGAATGAAAATGACGAAGAGAAACTCGGGAAGTCGGCTCCCGGTGGCAAAGAGAAGAAACCCGACGAAGGGGAGGCGGGATCTCGGAACGAGCTTTTGGAGATTATCCAGGATATGGAAGATGAGATTGGTAAGTTTGGCTTCTACTTTAGTCTTGTCTTGTCGTTAGTATCACGAGTGTGAATACTGCTTTAAAGAATGCCAACAATGTGGTGATTGTGACTCAGGGGTGTTCCAGAAATGGAGGGGAGGGGAAGGGGGGGGGGGGAGGAAGCATGTTTATCAGTGCCAATCACCCTTAAATTAAATAGTTGATTTAAAGTGGGGATTTTCTTAAATATTATGAATGAATTTGAGAAATGTGCCAACAACGTGGGGATTGTGACTCAGGGATGTTCCAAAAATGCAGTGGAGGGGAAGGGAAGGGAGGGGATGGAAAGCGTGTTTGCCAGTGCCATTCAGTCTTAAATTAAATATTTTTATTAAAGTATTTTTTTCAGGTAAACTAATCGGTTCTACAAATGGATTTTTTTTTTTAATATGCCAACAACGTGGAAATTGTGAATCAGGAATGTTCTAGAAATGGAGGGGAGGGGAAGAGGAGGTGAAGAAAAGCATGTTTGCCAGCGCCAATCACTATTAAATAAAATATTATTAATAATATCTGTCTCTCAATTAAATTATGAATGAAATGTTTTCTAAATATGCCAACAACGTGGGGATTGTGACTCAGGGATGTTTCAGAAATGAAGGGGGAGGGGAAGGGATGGAAAGCATGTTTGCCAATGCCAATCACCCTTAAATTAAATAGTTGATTTAAAGTCTTTTCCTTAAATATTATGAATGAATTTTTAAAATATGCCAACATCGTTGGGATTGTGAATCAGGGACGTTACACAAAATCAAGATAAAGGGAGAGGAGGGGAGGGAAGGCGAGGGAAAGCCTGTTTGCCATTGCTTATTACCTTTAAATTAAATATTATCATTAAACTCTTTTTCTTAAACACACTAATCAGTAGTGTTAGGTATGAATGGATGTTTATACAAAATTGAAGGTGGGGGGGGGGGGGGGGGGGGACTGGGAGAAAAAAAGCATGTTTCCCAATGCCATGCTTCAGAAATTGTCACGGTGAAGTTAAGACGGTGTTTTCCAACATCAATAGCTCATGAACTAATTTAGTTTATTGAATCGAACTCGTTTTTCAACATTCAACACCTGGGAAATAATTTGTTTTCGTTTTCATCAAAACATTTTGCCCAGACACTCACCCCCTTGTGTTCAACACTGGAATGGCCCTAAGTTATTTTCACCTGTCTTGGCACAATGCGCACAGTTTTAAAATGGTGCCAAAACATTGTTTTTCCAATATTCAGTGTTTTTCTAATATACATTATTTTTGCAATATTCCTTGTTTACCCAAATTTAATTGTTTTCCCAATATATATAGTTTTTTTCAATATAGGCCTACATTGGGTTTTTTCCAATATTCATTGTTTTTCTGACATATAATGTTTTTCAAATAGTCATTGTTTTTTCAATATACATTGGTTTTTCAGTATTTATAATCTATGAAATACAACAATATACAATAATCTGACATATAAAATGTATATTAAAATAGATAGTCCACACATTAAAAAAAATATCAGGAATAGTTCACCCATCACGTGAGTTAAATATCTAACAATAAATGTTGCTCCCACACACTCTTAATCATCTGTCGATCACAATAAGTTGTTGTTCTGTTTTGGTTCAACGAATACATCCCAGAAGTACTGGTATGCCAATAATGCGGAACGTTTTTCGGAACTCTTTGAGAGAGATCACGTGCGTAGAATGGGGAGGGAACTGAAACGCGAATGACAATAGTTTTTTTTTAACATTCCAATTGCGCGTGTACGAATCCCATGGCAATACGTTGGCGCTAACCATAGACGTACGGGCTCCCATTTTTGTAAGGGTGGGGATGAGGATGGGGGAAGGATGATTTTTACCCGAATGAAACGAAAATGCCCGAATCTGGATAACAACATTAATTTTGTATTCACATTAGCATAACTGCCATACAGCTATTTAGGGATACAAACGAATCACCACGCATTTTTACATGGATTACAAATAATATTGTGGTTAGAATGATGGAAATACAAGTTGAAAAGTTTTCAGGTCGTCTCAATTTTACCGAAATTCTTTATCGTGTTTGCCAATTTGAGGATTTGCTCCACACGCCTCTCCCCCCCCCCCCCTCCGCACCCCGAAACCCTGCCCACCTCCCAACCCCTACCTCCGCCTCGTACGCTTATGACGATAATGACGAACTTACTCCAGGTTACGCAAGCGTACTCTGATGTAACCTAAACTAGGATTTATCATTGCAGTCTTATCTACAGAGACCTATTGCGTTTAAATACAATCAGGTATTATGTAATAACGGGCTGTCTGGACGTAACCTATAGAAACAGGCTGGTACGATAAAACACAAGCAAATGCCCTCTTATGAACGTGGTCGATAATCACATTTCTGTTTAATGGCACCACTAGATCACGATGACATAAGGCTTTTGGATGTCAAACATTTGGTAATTCTGACATTGAGTCGTCAGAGGAAACCCGCTACATGTTCCTATCAGTAGAAAGGGATCTTTTATATGCACCTGCCCTTTGACAACACAACACATACCACGGCCTTTGATATACTAGTTGCGGTGCGCTTATAGGAACGAGAAAAGGTCAATTGGGTCCATCTAGGACGTTTGATCCATATATATTATATTTTCTTCGTACGTACTAAAGTATTGTGCGGTTATAGGGACAGTCCTGAGTTTACAACCATTGTAAAATGTTTCCGACCAATAGAGCCTTTTTGATGACGTAACATACAAATCAAATACATTTTCTTATATAAAATATCAGTGCCTGTATTTACAAGGTGTTTGTTGTTGTCCTAATGCTTGTACACAGTTGTAGTAGCACAAAACGGATTTTTCCTCCCAATAATTTCGTACGTACGGAAAAATATATACAGGGCCGTACCCTCCGGGGGGGGGGGGGGGGGGGGGGCAGGGGGGGGGGGGGGCAGGGGGGGGAGCTGCCCCCCCCCCCCCGAGAATCTTGTCCTTTTTATATTTTTTTATATATCTCCAGTAATAGCATAGAAATGTTTAATCTTTATAGTATGTTAAAAATTATTTATAAAATTTAGTGCCCCCCCCATGGATTTTGGTCAGGGTACGGCCCTGATATATCACGAAATAAAGTGCTACAAACATTAGTATACGACCGCAAACACATTCGATATACAGACACTGGTATTCTAAACAAGAACATGTGTTTAGTGTGAAATAGTATTCGTCAACAAGGCTCTGTTATCGCAAACATCTTACAATGGCTGCAAACTCAGGACTGTCCCTTTAAATCCAGTTGGGCTGGTGCATACATTAGGACGAGGAAGCAACGCTTTGAATATAGAGACAAGGACTTTTATTTAATATATAATAATAAATTTTAACCCCTGAAAAGAGCATTGCAAACATGATATAAAGTCAACATAGCCAGAAGCGTATCTTTGTTTATTCAGCACTCGTTCCAGCCAGTGCTTCACAGCTGGTGTAACAAAGGCCGTGGTATGTACTATCCTGTCTGTGGGATGGTGCATATACAACTTATAAACGATCCCTTGCTACTAATCGAAAAATGTAGCGGGTTTCCTCTGATGACTACGAGTCAGAATTACCAAATGTTTGACATACAATAGCCGACGATTAATTAATCAATGTACTCTAGTGGTGTCGTTAAAGAAAACAAACTTTCAAACAGGTCGGACGGACTGTGATTTCTTTATTGAAATGATATTTTCTTGAGCTAAATACTGAAAGTAAGTTATCAGAAGAAAATAGAGGAATGCTCATAATCGGAATATCAAAATAATATGACCTAGAATAATAATTTTTATATATAACATTTACTGAGATGTCTTAAAATATCAGTGAAATAAAATGTTATCAGTCACTCAGTGACAGTAACACATTTTAGAGTGAAAATGTCACTATTTCACTCTAAAATGTGTTATCGTCATTGTAGAAAGTGATATCTTTACTGTAAGAAAGCCGGAACTATTTTGTTGTTGGCATTTTAAAAATAAAGGTAAATTGCCAAAAGTTATATAATAAATAGAACATTTCATGTTTTTTGTCAGATATGATTTATATCTCACTAGTTGCGCTTGCATATTTGACAACAAAAAAAAAACCCCATGAAATATCCTCTATATATCAATATATAAGAATCATCATATATTGTATTTTAACATTTTGGAAAATGTAAATAAAACAATTTTAGATTCATTCATCACAAAGTAAAGTTTGTTTTATTTAACTACGCTACTAGAGCACATTGATTTTTTATCTTATCATCGGCTATTGGACGTCAAACATATGGTCATTCTGACATTGTTTTGTTTTTAGAGGAAACCCACTGTAGCCACATAGTCTATTCTTTTACGACAGGTAGCAAGGGATCTTTTATTTGCGCTTCCCACAAGCAGGGTAGCACAAACCATGGCCTTTGTTGAACCAGTTATGGATCACTGGTCGGTGCAAGTGGTTTTACACCTACCCATTGAGCCTTGCGGAGCACTCACTCAAGGTTTGGAGTCGGTATCTGGATTAAAAGTCCCATGCCTCGACTGGGATCCGAACCCAGTACCTACCAGCCTGTAGACCGATGGCCTAATCACGACGCCACCGAGGCTGGTCCATTCATTGCAATGTGAGAAAGTTGTTTTCTTAGGAATGTACTTAAATATAAATGAAATGTGAATTCTTTAAGCACAACATCAAAGTTTAAGATACGTATATTTACACTGCATTGCAGTTAAAACAGAATGTTTAGAACGTTTAAAACATAACATAAATCCCATTTACCTTTAACACATAAAAGGTATTAAAGGTATTATATAATCGCAAATGTTTAGTTATTTTGTTTGTTTGTTTGTTTATTTATTTATTTATTTATTTATTTATTTATTTTATTTATTTATTTATTTATTATTATTTATTCATTTAGATAAAGTAAAATGTGTATCAAGCAGCCACCTTGATTAGGTAGGCACCATTCTGAACCTGCAATCTTTCTACTCCCAACTATTATTATTTATTCCATCGTGATAGTTTATGAAGTGCAATGCGACATGTAGCATACAAAATTAAAGTTTGTTTGTTTTGTTTAACGACACCACTAGAGCACATTGATTTATTAATCATCGGCTATTGGGTGTCAAACATTTGGTAATTTCGACATAGTCTTAGAGAAGAAAAAAGTTTGTTTTGTTTAACAACACCACTAGAACACATTGATTTATTAATCATAGGTTATTGGATGTCAAATATTTGGTAATTTTGACATATAATATTAGAGAGAAAACCCGCTGCATGTTTCGATTAGTAGCAAGGGATCTTTTATATGTTTTATATGCAACATCCCACAGACAGGATTGCACATACCACGGCCTTTGATATACCAGTCGTGGTGCACTGGTTGAAACGAGAAATAGCCCAATGGGCCCACCGACGGGCGTCGATTGTAGCATACAAAGAGTCGTGTTTTAGAGGTTAAATTGATCCTGAGTTTGCTGCCATGAATAAAACCATTTTTACAACTAATAGTAAATATTACATACACTGATATTATGTCAAAAAACAACAACATAATATGCAATTTTAATCGTTAAAACAGGCCCCCATTATTAATAATGACAGCAAAGTGAACAAGGGCGGATCCAATGGGGTGAAGCAGGAGCACCTTTCCACCCCTAAACAAATTTAAGTACAGTTTTCATTTCAAGAACCCAATAGCCAATGTATTTTTTTTCGTACTGAGGTGTTGTTAAACATTAATGCCCCAACCCTGGCACTGCTATATTTGTTTTCTGGGGTCAATAAACTTTAT
The DNA here is from genome assembly GCF_016097555.1 of Gigantopelta aegis. Lineage (NCBI taxonomy): Eukaryota > Metazoa > Mollusca > Gastropoda > Neomphalida > Peltospiridae > Gigantopelta > Gigantopelta aegis. The sequence goes on from NC_054705.1 coordinate 14,504,902, forward strand.
TTTTAAATTAAAAAAAACAACAAAAAAACCCAACCCCCCAAAAAAAACACACAAAAAAACAACAACCCCACAACAAAAACAAACAAACAACAACATTAATTAATTAATTAATTAATTAATTAATTAATTAATTAGTTAATTAATTAATTCATTCATTCATTCATTCATTTCACGAATGCCAAACGTTTGTTAGGATGGCCTTTTCGGGATTTTGTTCAGGTCCCCTTTTGGCTCAGGTCCCCTCGCTATAATAGTTCCTGGGTCCACCCTTGCTTAGGACAGTCTGTTTTAGATTTTAAATACTTTTTTTTTTATCATACTAACTTGCGAAATGAGCTTTTGATTTACACTTTAGCATTTTCTTTTATTTTCTGACTGGCAGTTACAATGTGTTGTGCTTCAATAAAACAAACTTAACCTTATCTTACTCCATGAGTTCAATACAATCTCTATGTGGAAATATCTATATTCTGTAACTTACTCCATGAGTTCAATACAATCTCTATGTGGAAATATGTATATTATGTAACTTACTCCATGAGTTCAATACAATCTCTATGTGGAAATATCTATATTCTGTAACTTACTCCATGAGTTCAATACAATCTCTATGTGGAAATATCTATATTCTGTAACTTACTCCATGAGTTCAATACAATCTCTATGCGAAAATATCTAGTAACTTACTCCATGAGTTCAATACAATCTCTATGCGGAAATATCTAGTAACTTACTCCATGAGTTCAATACAATCTCTATGTGGAAATATCTAGTAACTTACTCCATGAGTTCAATACAATCTCTATGTGGAAATATCTAGTAACTTACTCCATGAGTTCAATACAATCTCTATGTGGAAATATCTATATTCTGTAACTTACTCCATGAGTTCAATACAATCTCTGTGTGGAAATATGTATATTCTGTAACTTACTCCATGAGTTCAATACAATCTCTATGTGGAAATATCTATATTCTGTAACTTACTCCATGAGTTCAATACAATCTCTATGTGGAAATATCTATATTCTGTAACTTACTCCATGAGTTCAATACAATCTCTATGCGGAAATATCTAGTAACTTACTCCATGAGTTCAATACAATCTCTATGTGGAAATATCTAGTAACTTACTCCATGAGTTCAATACAATCTCTATGTGGAAATATCTAGTAACTTACTCCATGAGTTCAATACAATCTCTATGTGGAAATATCTAGTAACTTACTCCATGAGTTCAATACAATCTCTATGTGGAAATATCTATATTCTGTAACTTACTCCATGAGTTCAATACAATCTCTATGTGGAAATATCTATATTCTGTAACTTACTCCATGAGTTCAATACAATCTCTATGTAGAAATATCTATATTCTGTAACTTGCTCCATGAGTTCAATACAATCTCTATGTGGAAATATCTAGTAACTTACTCCATGAGTTCAATACAATCTCTATGTGGAAATATCTATATTCTGTAACTTACTCCATGAGTTCAATACAATCTCTATGTGGAAATATCTATATTCTGTAACTTACTCCATGAGTTCAATACAATCTCTATGTAGAAATATCTATATTCTGTAACTTACTCCATGAGTTCAATACAATCTCTATGTGGAAATATCTATATTCTGTAACTTACTCCATGAGTTCAATACAATCTCTATGTAGAAATATCTATATTCTGTAACTTACTTCATGAGTTCAATACAATCTCTATGTGGAAATATCTATATTCTGTAACTTACTCCATGAGTTCAATACAATCTCTATGTGGAAATATCTATATTCTGTAACTTATTCCATGAGTTCAATACAATCTCTATGTGGAAATATCTATATTCTGTACAAGGTACATCAATATCGAGAGGGTCGTATGACTACTAGTTTTAGTAAGTATCCACACTTGCCAAAGAAAGAAATGTTTTATTTAACGACGCACTCAACACATTTTATTTACGGTTATATGGCGTCAGACATATGGTTAAGGACCACACAGATTTTGAGAGGAAACCCGCTGTCGCCACTACATGGGCTACTCTTCCGATTAGCAGCAAGGGATCTTTTATTTGCGCTTCCCACAGGCAGGATAGCACAAACCATGGCCTTTGTTGAACCAGTTATGGATCACTGGTTAGTGCAAGTGGTTTACACCTACCCATTGAGCCTTGCGGAGCACTCACCCAGGGTTTGGAGTCGGTATCTGAATTAAAAGTCCCATGCCTCGACTGGGATCCGAACCCAGTACCTACCAGCCTGTAGACCGATGGCCTAACCACGACGCCACCGAGGCCGGTCCACACTTGCCAACTACCTTGTAATAAATCAACATAGGTCGACCACGAACGTTTTCAGTTAGTCATCCTGATGGCTTGTCAACTGTTGTTGTATACCACTTGCGCAGTTCTTATCAGTTAATACTGAATAAATAGTATAACAAGTAACATCAAGGCAATGGGTTAATTAAATACTTCAGAGGTCAACCTACTTGTAATCATCAAAGAAATATTTCAAAAGGCATATCAGAATATATTTTTTTTTTTATGAGGAACTATTTTCTAAACCAGACTATATTAAACTGCTGCTACAAGTAGTGCCGGATATATAAGGGGGCAAAGGGGACAATTGCCCCGGCCACTCCTGTTAGAGGGGTCCCAGACTAAGGACTTCCTTTATACAAAAAAAATGTAATAATTATAACATTAGTTCACTTTTTTATTTGTCATGTAATTTAATTTCTATGTTGAGGGCCCCCGATCCTGACGTGCCCCGGGCCCCTGCCCCGGGCCCCCAAGGCCCTGGCTACAAGTAATGACGCGACAAACGTGGTGTGGTGCCTTTCAACTAAATATCACAACTGTCAATAATACATAAATAAAAACTTCTGATTAAGCAATGGTCTGGGGTGGCGGTAAACAAACATTCCTTTCTTTTAAATTTCTCACTGGTTTCGCTTTGCTTTCTGTTATATTAAGTTAATTCCAACACATTTACCTTCAAATAAAAACCCCTAATTACAGAGTTATGTGTGAATAACTGCGAACTACCGCCAGATGGCGCAGCAATTATTAACATAAATAAATGTCGGTTAAAAAGTTTATTTTTTATTGCCGTTATTTGACCGCAGCTTGGAACGGCGTGCTATCTTCAATCGTAAATCAAGCGCGCCACGGAGAATTGCGAACTGCAGGAATTCGGTGATTTACGGAAACAGCCGAGCTATCATTGCAGTGCATCCATGATTGGTGTTTAGCTCGTGTAGTAGGAGGCTGGGCGGGATGTAGTCCAGTGGTAAAGCGCTCGCCTCATGCGCTGTCGGTCTTGGATCGATCCTCTATGTGTGGGTCCATTGGTCCATTTCTTGTGCCAGCAAGTGCATCACGACTGGTATATCAAATACCTTGGTATATGCTATCCCTTGCTACAAAACGCAGCGGGTTTTCTCTATAAGACTATATTTTAAAATTACCAAATGTTTCACATGCAACAGTCGATGATTAGTAAATCATTGTCCTCTACTAGTGTCGTTGAACAAAACAAACTTTAAACGTTTTCACACATGATTGATGTTTAGTTTGTGTCGGCTGCTCAAAAGGTGCCTAATGTTAAATGAACGTGATGTGATAGAACACGGTGGTACCAGTCAAATTGTGCGCAAGCGAACTGCCTACTGAACACGTAAAACGCTCGCGAACAATTTGACTAATATCATTAGGTTATTTCTCATCATATTAATTAATTAATTAATTAATTGATTAATTATTGCGCTCCAATGGTGTTATTAAAGAAAATACTAACAAAAAAAAGAAAGAAAAAAAAGTTAGCAATTTGGTAAATGTGCTTTTTAAAAATATATATTTATTATCCCAGATCAAGCAGACAATGTCAAGGTAAATGTGCAAAGAAACTTAACGAAGTCAGACACTGACTTTAACTGATGCATCATGTCACAATGAAATGCGTAACTGCAACGTCATTGAATGTGAATGACCTCGGTGGCGTCGTGGTTAAGCCATCGGTCTACAGGTTGGTAGGTACTGGGTTCGGATCCCAGTCGAGGCATGGGATTTTTAAATCAGATACCGACTCCAAACCCTGAGTGAGTGCTCCGCAAGGCTCAATGGGTAGGTGTAAACCACTTGTACCGACCAGTGATCCATAACTGGTTCAACAAAGGCCATGGTTTGTGCTATCCTGCCTGTGGGAAGCGCAAATAAAAGATCTCTTGCTGCTAATCGGAAAGAATAGCCCATGTAGTGGCGACATCGAGTTTCCTCTCAAAATCTGTGTGGTCCTTAACCATATGTCTGACGCCATATAACCGTAAATAAAATGTGTTGAGTGCGTCGTTAAATAAAACGTTTTTTTTCTTTCATTGAATGTAGCTTGGGGGTTAACATACAGTAGTACCAACTTGCTAAACGTTTTTTGTCTTAGTATTGGTTGTCTAGGTTGTTTCGATGATGATGATCATCATCATAGAGCTTGGTGCATGTACAGACATTTCCTTTCGGTTTCCACGCTAATGCTTATACATAGCTTCTATACTCTGACTTCAGTGGACTTGGTTTGAGTTTTTCTTCTCCTAGGAGAGTTCCCTTACTAGGATTCTCCAGCCCAGTTTAGATTTTGGAGTTTGCTTCTCCTAGACAGTTGTCTTTCTTGACGCATGTCCTCTGTCTGTCCGGTCCATGTTAGTCTAGTCTGTACCCTTTGACCAGTCCAGCTTGGGTGACCCTATCAGGAGCTAATACTCCAGCTGGCATAGCTCTCACCATGTCAAGGAATGGACCATGAGACAGACTTGTCTTCATTTACAGTTATTTTAACGATAAGATCCAATTAACGTTCAAGCACGCTGTCCTGGGCACACACTTCAACTACCTGGGCTGTCTGTCCAGGACAATGACTTAGTGGTTAGTCAGAGAGAAGACAGTATATTGGCCTTACATCTACCTACCCATCGATTAGTTAAAAACTCGTTCTGGGTGGGAACCGGTATCGGGATGCGAACCCAGTTCCTACCAGCCTTTACGTCAAATTGCCTAAACACTACACCATCGTTGTCTACGGCTAAAATTAACTTGATGTATGTTGTAAGCGGACTTCCCAAATTTTCTCTCTGTTCGTATTCCCATTTAAGTTTTAACTATACCAAATAAAATCCCATAGGCGACAATGTATGTTTAAAAACACTACATGCAATATATCAACCAAACCATGACCCATAAGTATGAATATTACAACCCCTTCCCCAAAAGTATTCACTGAAGAAGGAAGGAAATATTTTATTTAACGACGCACTCAACACATTTTATTGACGGTTATATGGCGTCGGACATGGGCTACTCTTTTCGATTTGCAGCAAGGGATCTTTTATATGCACCATCCCATAGACAGGATAGCACATACCATGGTCTTTAATGTACCAGTCGTGGTGCACTAGCTGGAGCGAGAAATAGCCCAATGGGCCCCCTGACGGGGATCGATCCCAAACCGACCGCGCAGCAAGCGAGCGCTCTACCACTGGGCTACGTCTCGCCCCTAAACACGTCCGAAAACAAGTTACGCGTATGATTACTCAGTTTCACCCACGCCGGTTGTAAATTGAACAACAGCGGTGCCTGGAGCGTACTAGATTTATTACAAATGGCGTGAATGACGTGGGCAAGCAGACGTCAGGGCAACTGTAATCCTGTTAGTCAGTGTGTTGAGCCAATACATAATTCAAGCAATTCTCAATACGAACTACTTTTTGGCCCAGCAGATGGTGCCCTCCTCGGAAAAGGTGAAATTTACGAAACGGAAAATAATGTTTACTGTTTAAAGACAACTGATAGCAATTATTAGGCATTGTAAACTATTGTTGACTACGTTTGTATCATTAAGTTGCACATCAGCTCATGCTTACACAATTAACAATTAAGAATTTTTGCAATTCTGATGTGATTCTGGTCATCATGGTGTTTGTAAGACAGAAAATTCAAATTCCTCTGAAATTAAGGGTCAGCGACTTTAATTAACGACACCTCATCATTTATTAAAACTACAACTATTCGATGTCCTAACTCGATAATCCCATCACTTGGTCTAGATACATAGGAGGTATTAGGCGCTGGAAGATATCCGCAATTGAAGGTGGGGTGAGGGTGTGAAGCTATATATTTGCCAGATCGTGATGACATCACATTTAGTACCGTCAGCGGGCCCATTGGGCTATTTTTCGTTCTAGCCAGTACACCACAACTGGTATATCAAAAGCAGTGGTATGTACTCTCCTGTCTGTGGGATAATGAATATAAAAGATGCGTATAAAAGATGCGCGGTCGGTTTGGGATCGATCCCCGCCAGTGGGCCCATTGAGCTATTTTTCGCTCCTGCCAGTGCACCACGACTGGTACATCAAAGGCCGTGGTATGTACTCTCCTGTCTGTGGGATGGTGCATATAAAAGATCTCGTTGCTAATCGAAAAGAGTAACCCATGAAGTGGCGACAGCGGGTTTCCTCGCTTAATATCTGTACGGTTCTTAACCATATGTCTGACGCCATATAATCGTAAATACAATGTGTTAAGTACTGTCACGGGGATTCTATAATACCCGTAACTGAATGAAACACGATTGTCCAAATATCTCTCCTAACTTTATATCTATTAGATCTCCCTGTAACGGGCGGTTATACCCTAATGTGGCTCGTCTAGGTATGATCAGAGATACGATCTTATAAAAAGTATATATTATTATAGCACGTTTAGTTCACTAGAAAACACAACAAAAACACAATACACTTTGGAATCTGTATTAACCTACGCTGACAAATGTACTGCCGCAGTAGTTAATTAATAACAACAATAATAACAACCCAGAACTGATCACTTAATTAGTTAATCTCTAGGTGTCTAGTTTACACAATATGCTAATCACTTCACCGTGACACAACACCCACACGTGTGATAATTGAGAAACGCTAACACACACACGTGCGATAATGGAGAAACGCTTCCAGGGGAACTTAATTAATAAAGGAATTACAACACTATTCCTAACTGGTTAATTTTTAATTAACCCTAACTACTCATTCAATAACCTTGTAATACAGAATTAATACTGGTACCTATCACAATAAAGACAATAACCTACAGTTTACCTAGGTCCTCTAGGATGACTGGCTAAGCTTTATATATATATATATATCAGAACGGTGAGCCTACAGAATACTACGTCAGATGGCCGGCAGCACCGTCTAAATAATATTGGTATAATACAGTATTAAAATATTTAAAGTCACATCAATCACATCAAGGTTATACACAGAGCAGAAAATATATATTTACCAAAGTCCCGTCTGAACTAATATAGATCGTTCAGTGGACGACGTCCGTGCCCCTGGATACTTCCAAAACGTTTCTCCTCGATATATATAAAATCCTAGCTACTTATTCAAAACTCTCAGAGACAGCGAATATCGCCTGGGGGTACAAGGCGGTACCTCACCTATCTGATATTTTTCTCTGATCGTCAGACTGGCTGTCGCCATTCGCCAAATCACGGTTGAAAAACCGCACTCGCAGAGGTATTACGTAACAAATTGCCCATCTGGGCTAAAGTGCAATTGGAACTGCACACGGCCTCTAAAACAATTAATATCGCCACAGGCGAAAATAAATTAAGAGCATGTACCGTCACAAGTACATTCATTCATTCCAATAGGCGATGATTAATAAATCAATGTGCTCTAATGGTGTCGATAAACAAAAGAAACTTTAACATACATAGGAGGTATTAGTCGCTGGAAGATTCCATCAACTGGAGTGGGGGGGGGGAGGGGGGGGGGGCAGCTATATATTTGCCAAATCGTGATGACATCAAATTTTATACCGAACAAATCATAAGTTTGTAACATATAAGCGCCAAATCGTCCAGTAACAGAGAATTTAAGATCTGTCTACGCGAAACGTCCGTGAAACGTGTGAAAGGCACGTGTCTCGTGAACGTGTTGCGGACACGTAGTTAAAAAAAACTAATAAAACGTTTCAGATTTTCATTTTTCTCACGTTGACATATGGTATTACAAAAAACGTTTTGGTTTGATTAACGACACCACTAGAGCACATTGATTCTTTAATCATCGGCTATTGGATGTCAACCATTTGGTAATGCTGACATACAGTCATCAGAGGAAACCCGCTACATTTTTCTTTTAATGCAGCAAGGGATCTTTTATATGCACCATCTCACAAACAAGATAGCACATACCACGTCCTTTGATATACCAGCCGTGATTCATTGACTGGAACGAGAAATAGTAATATGGGCCCACCGACGGGGATCGATCCCAAACCAAGCGAGCGCTTTACCACTGGGCTACGTGTGGTATTACAAATGCACACAAAACATTTGTAAGTACTGTATTCCTAAATATATATTCATTTGTTTCAATCCGTTGATGTGAACAGACAAATATTGGACTTTATTGATTCAAGGATAATTGTATATGTGATGTATGAAAACAATGTAGATGTAGGACTTTTTAATGGTTAAAAAACATGCTGCTTTGAATTAACGATTTTATATAAATCCGTAAAGAACGAAATGATTTTTTTTTCATGATCTTCTTTAACATATATATCGATTCTCTGTTAATTACATGTACATTTACCACATGTACTTTGACATAGACGTACGGGCTCCCATTTTGCCCGAATAACGAAAATGCCCGAATCTGGATAACAACATTTATTCATATTAGCATCACTACCAAAGAGCTATATAGGGTTGCAAAGGAATCACTACGTATTTCACATGGATTACAACTAATTTTGCATTTAGAATGATGAAAATACATGGCAAAAAGGTCTCAGATTTTACCCAAATATCTGTATAATTTTTACCCGAATTTGATGGTTTGCTCCAGCACTAGGGAGGCAGTTGTCCCCCCATGCCTCGTCTCATACGCTTAGGAACTTTGATGAGGGAACCAATGTATCAGCTTACGAGTGGATCATCTGCTACGCATAAACAACGCAAACCACACGCCCGTGCAAAGGGATTCGCCTGACCTAGATACACGTCACACGTATCAGGCGCGTTACGCGGGAGATCACATAGAGACATCTTAAACTCTCTTAAATATCGTACATAACGTACACCAATGCATGATAATTTCTCACTTAAGGAATTATTATTTTTTACTTTCCCGGCTATGATTTCCCGCTGGAGTAATAAATTTATTATATATCTGCCACCGATCGCCCTGCATGCGGAAGCTCTACCGCTGGGCCAACACATCTTGGCTCCAACTGCACGTGTGATGTTTTACGTCTGCTCGCCAGTTTGCCCTGACGTCTGCTGGCAATTGGAGAGTTCACATTTTACCGTCTGCCGTTTGTTTAACGTCTGCTGCAGTCATAACAAAATATCAACAGACCTCGCTACAATCTCAAGGCTACTAATGCACGTGGCTTGCACAGGTCAAATACCACCATTTCCAGTTCCACGCGCCAACTTAATTGGATGTTTTTGTATTGTGTTTAAGGTAGTATACTACTAGCCAGCCCTAAGTTCAACCAGCAAACGTTTCGGCAGCGTTTGCGAACTATTTGAATGGTTACCGACGTGACCGTTTGGTTTAACGTGAAGCGCATAAACCAGTCCAGCGGACGTTAGCGACAAGCGGTTGACTGAACTTGCCCCAGATTTACTGAGAGCGATCGTAACTGTCCAAATGTCTTGTCTAGCTCTCGGGCTAATGTGGTATTGGTACTAAAGCAAATAACATCCGGCTGGGTCAAAGTTCGAACTGACCCAACATTGAATAGAGCAGTTAATACTACCAGTTGTGCCATTGGTGATAAATATGACAGTGCTTGTTGCCAAAAGATTTTTTTTTTTTTTTATCTGGGCAATAAATGGATGCAATTTTTTTTTTATCCAGTACCACTGTTTCAAGCAGCCATGTGCTTGAAGTATGTATGGAGTACCTGTAAAACCAAGTATTAAAGCTTTGTGCAAAACAATGGGGTGTTACAAGGTTCGGTTTTCTTCAGTGAAGGACCGGCCTCAGTGGCGTCGTGGTTAGGCCATCGGTCTACAGGCTGGTAGGTACTGGGTTCGGATCGCAGTCGAGGCATGGGATTTTTAATCCAGATACCGACTCCAAACCCTGAGTGAGTGCTCCGCAAGGCTCAATGGGTAGGTGTAAACCACTTGCACTGACCAGAGATCCATAACTGGTTCAACAAAGACCATGGTTTGTGCTATCCTGCCTGTGAGAAGCGCAAATAAAAAGATCCCTTGCTGCTAATCGGAAAGAGTAGCCCATGTAGTGGCGACAGCGGGTTTCCTCTCAAAATCTGTGTGGTCCTTAACCATATGTCTGACGCCATATAACCGTAAATAAAATGTGTTGAGTGCGTCGTTAAATAAAACATTTCTTTCTTTCTTCAGTGAAGGGGGCGGGACGTAGCCCAGTGGTAAAGTGTTCGCTTGATGCGCGGTCGGTTTAGAATCGATCTCCGTTGGTAGCCCCATTAGGCTATTTCTCGTTCCAGCCAGTGCTCCACAACAGGTGTAACAAAGGCCGTGGTATGTACTATCCTGTCTGTGGGATGGTGCATATAAAAGATCCCTTGCTGCTAATCGAAAAGAGTAGCCCATGAAGTGGCGACAGCGGTTTTCCTCTCTCAATATCTGTGTGGTCCGTAACCATATAACGACACCACTAGAGCACATTAATTTATAATTGACTACTGGACTTCAGACATCTGGTAATTTTGACATATATTCTTAGAGGAAACCCGCAATATTTCTCATTAGCAGCAAGGGATCTTTTATATGCATTTCTCTAGAGACAGGACCGCACATACCACGGTCTTTGATTTATCAGTCGTAGGGCACTGGCTCGAAGAATGGGTTGCAGAGGTTGTTCGACGTAAGCGCCTCAGACGGGCACTCTACTGGGATAGACCCCGACTCCTTGGGCATAAAGTTAGTATTTACAACAACGACAACGACAACAACAGCAACGACGACAAAAACAGAAATGGGGAAACATCTTTACAATATTATATGAAAACTTAAACAAGATTTGTAAATAAGTAGGTAGATAGATAAATGAACAGACAAACAGACAGACAGACAGACAGACAGACAGACTGACTGACTGACTGACTGACTGACTCACTAACTCACTGACGACTGACTCACTAACTCACTGACTGAAAGACAGACAGACAGATGGATAGAAGACAGAGACTAACATAAATAAATGAAAATTAATTACAGGGACAGACTAGTTTTTAAACACTAAGACATATTTTTCACATAGTCCCTAGTTTCAACCCATATAAATGGACACCAAGTTTGGTTAATTTACAAACCTGTAACAAATTTGGATACAACAGAGTGAAACAAGAGTCTGTGACGTGGTTATACCCTTAAAAATAGGCTAAAATGCGACTCCATAACCGTTATTTCTCAGACGCACGTGCATTTTTAAAAATACGAAATATACATTTTGTGGTATTAAAAACACCAGGATGACCGGAAACACTTCGGTTGTACGGAAATGGATAATCTAAACAATAAAATATAAGTAATGTTTAATTTCAGTTATCATAAACGGCTCTAATAGTGAAAAATATGCTGTAGTGTTTAAAAAACTAAGGTCTGTCTTTTTAACGAAAAGTTCAAATGTGAAAAAATAAAATTGTAAAAAATTATAAAACAAGGAAGTGTCAAGATTAAAAAATATATATATATATGGAAAAAAAACCCTACCCCCTCCCCTGAAAAAAAGAGAAGAAATCCTCGAAATCTAACGGTCAAACGAAGAAAAACGAACTACAATTGTTTCGCTTTATCAGCTGTTTGACATACGACTTTGTTACACACCCGTTGGTGAGAACAGCATGCGTTATTTTTTATAACACATGGGTTGTTTACACGCGCGTGTTAACAATGTCAAGACTTACGACTGGCTGCTCCCAGATGATGACCAAGTCACCAGTGCCATGCATCCAATGAAAAACAAAACGGTGGAAATCGAATACATTGTGACGTATAGTTAACCTGACAACCATGGACCTGTGACGCGTAAGTTCGCTACAAGTACAACGGCTGTAAATATATTTTAGTCGAAAAAGATGTTAAAATTTGCTTAAAACCTGTTTTTTGAGGGTATGTAAGAAGTAGAATAATACATTCGTGTCCGTTAGATACCATTTATCTCGCAACTTCTTGTTTAAAAACGTATCAAACTCGCTTTCGCTCGTTTACATACATTTTAAAACAACTCTTTGTGAGATAAATGGTATCTAACGGCCACTCATATACTATTATCTATGTATCAGCTGTTTTCACATGCGGTTTTCTCACAGCTGTCATATAAACTGTTGTAATGTACCGTTATACTTATGTTCCCAACGACTTGACGCTGCTTTACGAAAGGTTAATTGAAAATCGGTGAGAAAATGCCAGAGCCCCTGTTTTTGTGAATGGCATTTTTGCTGCTCTCTCTCTCCCGTTCATCGGCGTAGGTATGGGATTGGCTTGAGAGTCTTCATCACTTTGGACCGGGTCGTTGGTCGTTTGCCAACTATCGTTTTTTTCCCTTCAGTTAACGGTAGGCGTAGCAGCAAGGCTGGGATTGGTCTGTCAACAAAATCGGGCCGATAACTCAGGAATTTAACGTATGTCGATAAATTCTTTTCGTCTACCATGCGATCACGTGATCGCCTCTTTACAAAGATGAAGGGGAAAAAAAGAAGAAGAAGAAGAAAAAAAAGCAGTATCCATTTTTTTTTCTCTCTCTCTTTCTCAACCCGAGTATTCCAAGAAAATTGGAAGATGATTGCAGATTTATTATTAGAAACGCAAGAGGGGAGATAACTGAGGTGTAGAGAGCGCTGCGAACCTATCTTGCGTTATCGTTATAGTTCAGCGTGCATTATAAATCACGGTTCATGTCTGAATTTCTAGAAGTAGCTTTTTTTTAGCCTTACTGTATCGAAGTGTGGACGGATCAATCGTAGTTTGTGATGGAGCACTTAGTTTTATCAAAGACTCGCAGTAACGAATATGAAGTGACGTAGCACGGGGGAAGCTTGGTTACCTTACAAGGCCACTTTCAGGCTGTTGATAGACGTCTCAAGAATAGAAATGGCAACAAGTCATAATTTAATTTATTATTCATGCTCCTCGCGGCTTTTGTTTATATTTAACAACGAATACGAATTTCGAACTAATCGTTTTTTGAAAAGAAAGCTACTTAATAGAAAACTCATTATGTTGAGTTATCTTTTCATTACTACTAAAAATAGATAGTCACGTTTCAATGGTTTTTCCGTCAGTGCTGAAAGAGAGAGAGAGAGAGAGAGAGAGAGAGAGAGAGAGAGAGAGAGAGAGAGAGAGAGAGAGAAGGATGAATGCTTTATTTAATGACGGGAGCAACACATTTCCATGAACGTAAGAGACAGGGGGCGGGGGATGGGTGTGTGCAAAAAAAACGAAAAAAAATGCGGGGAAAATGAGCTGGCCTGAACACTTCACCATGTATTATCATTGTTCTACCCACAATATTAGTTGCAATCCATGTAAAAATGCGTGGTGGTTCGTTTGCAGCCATATATATCTGTTTGGCTAATATAAATAAACGTTGTAATTCAGATTCGGGCACTTTAGTTTAAATAGGGCAAAAATCATCCTGCTCCCACCCCAATCCCACCCCACCCCCACCCCACCCCCACCCCCCACCCCTACACGTATTTGAAACCGTACGCCTATGCACAGTTTCATTATCGGTTATATGATGTCGGACATAACAAGAACCACATAAATAATCAAAAAAGGTTAGCGGCAAGGGGACTTTTTATGTACACCATTTCACAGACAGGATAGTACATGCCACAGCCTGTTTTTTTTCTCTTTTTTTTTACACCAGTTGTAGGGCACTAGTTGAATTGAGAAATAGCTCAATGGGCCAACCGATGGGGATCGATTCTAGACCAGGAGAACACACCAGGCGGACACTTTACCACTGGGCTACATTTCCCATCCTACAGAAAGAAACAAAAACAAACACAACCAACAACAAAACGAAATAAATAAATACACAAACAAAAACTCCCAAACAAAACCAGCCAACAACAACAACGATTAAATAAAATAAATTGTGTTGTTTAACGACACCACTAAAACACTGTGATTTATTACTAATCATCGGCTATTGGAAAGGAAAGGAAATATTTTTTTAACGACGCACTCAACACGTTTTATTTACGATTATATGGCGTCGGACCACACAGATATTGAAGGAGGAAACCCGCTGTCACCACTTCATGGGCTACTCTTTTCGATTAGCAGCAAGGGATCTTTTATATGCACCATCCCACAGACATGTTAGCACATACCACGGCCTTTGATGTACTAGTCGTGGTGCATTGGCTGGAACAAGAAATAGCCCAATGGGCCTACCGACGGGAATCGATCCCGAACCGACCGCGCATCAAGCGAGCGCTTTACCACTGGGCTACGTCTATACTGGATGTCAAACACGTGATAATTCTGACACGTAGTTTTGTTGGACGTCCGCTACATTTTGCCATTAGCAGCAAGGGATTTTCTATATGCATTTCCCCTCAGACAGGTCAGAACAAACCACGGTCTTTGATATACCAGTCATGATGCAATGGTTGGGACGGGAACGCACACAACACCCCCTTCCCCCCAAAAAACCCAACAACAACACCCCCCCCCCCCCCAAAAAAAAAACAAAAAAAAAAAAAAAAAAAAAAAAACCCACAACAACAACCCAACAACAACAAAAACAACTCTCACAAAATACCCCCACAAAAACAACAACAAAAAATCAAACAAAATAGCCCACCTGAAACTATACGATCGGTTCTCTATACTATGATATTTGCATACAGGCGTAAGTCGACAGAAATGGTAGCCATTAACAATATAACTTATTTCCTATTTTATATATTAAAGACTGAAGAACATAAAAACTATATAAACCAAAAATATTTTCTCTCTCGAAATTGTGTCATTTCTAGGATTTTAAGCCGAACGCAAACTGCAAATGTGGTGGGGGTTTTAATTTTAATTATCTATTTATTCCCCACCCACCCCATATATCGCTAAACACGTTTGGCTAAATGATTGCGAAACATTTAGTTTTTCTGGCAACGCAGACGGGAAATATAGGACTCCTCTAAAAACCGCGTTTTTGTTTCGGGAAAACATCTGTTACCACCGTCATATGCGTTCTGCGGTACAGGCATCATCAAGAGACAGATTACAAAGAAAACAAAACAAGATACGTAATCAAATCCCTCTATCATCCATTTTTATGTTTGTTTTGTTTTGTTTTGCAAAGATTAAAAAAAAAACCCGAAATCTATGATATACTGAGAGAAAACGAATAAGGGAACACCTAGGATTAATGGCCAAATTGAATTCACTGTCAGCGCCATAATGGGTGGATACAATACAAACGTGATAATGAGATAGGATGTCAGTATTGTGGGACTAAATGTCAGTAATGTGGGACCAAATGTCAGTAATATGGGACTAAATTAAAGTGATGTGGGGCTAAATGTTTGTAATATGGGACTAAATGTCAGTAATGTGGGACTACATTTCAGTGATATGGGACTAAAATGTCAGTGATATGGGACTAAATGTCAGTAATGTGGGACTAATGTCAGTAATGTGGGATTAAATGTCAGTAATGTGGGACTACATTGCAGTGATGTAGGACTAAATGTCAGTAATGTGGGACATTTCAGTGATGTGGGACTAAATGTCAGTAATGTGGGACTAAATATCAATAATATGAGACTAAATGTCAGTAATGTGGGACTAAATATCAATAATATGAGACTAAATGTCGGTGATATGGGACTAAATGCCAGTAATGTGGAACTAAATGTCCGTTGTATGGGACTAAATGTCAGTAAAGTGGGACTGAATGTCAGTAGTGTAGGACTGTGTCAGTAATATGGGACTAAATATTAGTAATATGGGACTGTAAGTCAGTAATATGGGACTGAATGTCAGTAATGTGGGACTGCATGTCAGTAATGTGGAACTGAATATCAGAAAAGTGGGAATAAATGTCAGTAATATGGGACTAAATGTCAGTAATGTGGGACTGAATGCCAGTACTATAGGACTGAATGTCAGTAATGTGGGACTGAATGTCAGTAATGTGGGATTGAAAATCTTAAACGTGGGACTAAATGTCAGTAAGACGGTTAATTTCCTGACACTATGGACGAGGTTTTGATGTTGTTGTTGTTGCAGTCATTCTTTGCTGTTATTATTTGTGTGCTTACTTATTTCTTTCCATCACTATATTATTTTTCTTCATCTTCTGTATCATCTTCTTCTTTTTCTTCAGACGACCTTGTGAAAGTGATCAAAGCGAAAGACGAAGACAAACTCCGCCTGGAGGCCGAGGTGAACAGACTGAAGAACGAATTGGAGGACGCTGTAGATGAGGCGACGAAGAAACAGGAGGAGATGATGGACGAGCTTGACCTACTTCACGACAAAAACTCCGTGCTCAGTAACCTTCTCGAGATCGTCAGCGAGCGGGCGGAAACAGCCGAAGCCGAATTACATCAGACCATTAAGGATCACGATGCGCACTCAGAAAGAAGTGCGAGCGCAGTGAGCGCACTGAGTAACGCCAGTGTCGGCAGTGATGATGTTTTTCTTACTCCGCCGCCACATGAGGGGAAACAGGGAGTCATTGTCAAGGATTGGGATGTACGTAGGCACACATTTTTGTTGTTTGTATTTTTGTGTGTTTCGATCGCGCATTAATTCACGCTTATTTATTTATTTTTAAAGTAATAATTAAGTTCATAATCTTTATTATTTAAGATAAATATTTAAAATAGATGTCATGTGGACATTTAGCTGAGTTATAGTGTCATCGACTCTTAATTAAAATTAAAGTCTGTTTTGTTTAACGACACCTCTACAACACATTATTATTCATTGGCTGTTGTGTGTCAACCATACGGTAATTCTGACATATAGTCTTAAAGGAAACCCGCTACAAATGTCCTATTAACAGCAAAGGACCTTTATATCCACTTTGCCACAGACATGACAGCACATACCGCAGCCTGTTATATAGCCGTGGGGCAGTTCTTGTGACTGACAAAAAAAAAACCCAGAAACAAACACACACACACCCCCCCCCCACCCCCAACCCTCCACCAGCACCCCCGCCCCCATCCCGAAGTAAAACAAAGACAAAAGCAAAAACTAAAAATAAATAAAACAAAACAATCAGACAATGAGTTCACCGAAGGGATTCGATCCTTTTTCCGAAGCACCCCACCAAAAAAACAAAAACAAAACCCAGAACCCCCCCCCCCCACCCCACCCATCCCGAAGTAAAACAAAGACAAAAGCAAAAACAAAAAATAAAACAAAACAAGAACAATCAGACAATGAGTTCACCGATGGGATTCGATCCTTTTACCGAAGCACCCCACCAAAAAAACACACCAAAAAAACCCCCAGAACCCCCCCCCCCCCCATCCCGAAGTAAAACAAAGACAAAAGCAAAAACAAAAAATAAATAAAACAAAACAATCAGAGAAAGAGTTCACCGAAGGGATTCGATCCTTTTACCGAAGCACCCCACCAAAAAACAACAACCCCAAAAAAACCCAAAAATACCCCAGAACCCCCCCCCCCCCCCCATCCCGAAGTAACACAAAGACAAAAGCAAAAAAACCCCAATAAAAACAAAAACAAAACAATCAGACAATGAGTTCACCGAAGGGATTCGATCCTGTTACCGAAGCACCTCGGGCGAGCGCTCTACCGACTGAGCTAGTTATCGTCCACATATCGTATGAGTCTGTCCATCGATGGGTATCAAACTTACGACCCTTCACGTCGGAAGCCTGCGACATACGACTGACCGACTTCCAACATACTAGTACAAATGAATTTTACCGTTACGCTTAACCGACCTCGCTGTGGTCTTGGATAATTATTAAGCCACCGGTCGTAAGACTGGTGAGTACTGGGTTCGCACCCCGGTACCAGCTGCCACCCAGAGCGAGTTTTAACAGTTCATTGGGAACAGATGTTAGATTCTGAGTGAAGTTTCGCGGACCCCGCTTATACATGTATGTCTGTTGTGTTTGGCAGCCTTCTTAGGAAGAGTTCTGTTGATAGTCGAAATTATGAAAACAAATGTTAAAGGAACATTCCTGAGTTTGCTGCAATTTTTAAGATGTTATCGACTAATAGAGACTTTTAACGATTGTAATTACATATCAAATATATTTTTCTGCATAAAATATTAGTATCTGTATATTAAACGTGTTTCTGATCGTTCTAATATTTGTACTAGGTTAAATTTCATCTTATTTCCTAACATATTTTTTTTCGTATGTACGAAATTATTTGAAGACAAAATCCAGTTTGGGCTTCTGACAAATATTAAGACGACCAGGTCCCGTGCTAATAAACATTAAAGTGTAGACTTTAATACAGTCCAGACTTTAACGTCATGGCAACGCCATTCAAATAGCATTACGTTAAAGTCTGGACTTTATTCAAGTCTAGACTTTAAGTTTTATAAGCACGGGCCCAGAAACACATTGAATATACAGACATTGATATTCTAAACAAGAAACTATATTTAATATGTAAGTTTAATCGTAGAAATATTTTATTAGTCGGAAACATCTTACAGTGCAGCAAACTCAGGAATGTCCCTTTAAGATGAGTTCTATTTATAGTCGAAATTATAGCAACTAATGTTAAGACATCTTGAAACCACAATGCGTGTACTAATTTCTGGCACGAAAATCGCGCATTTTTGAAATCAAACGACAAGCAGTCTGCTGAAATGATCACCTGCTTAACGAGCTATCAAGGAGAAGAGATGTTTGTTTAACGACATCGAAACACTAACTAATTAGCGGATGTTACGTAGACCTGTAGACAATAACGGCCTCGGTGGCGTCGTGGTTAAGCCATCGGACATAAGGCTGGTAGGTACAGGGTTCGCAGCCCGGTACCGACTCCCACCCAGAGCGAGGTTTAACGACTCAATGGGTAGGTGTATGACCACTACACCCTCTGCTCTCTCACTAACAACTACCAACTAACCCACTGTCCTGGACAGACAGTCTAGATAGCTGAGATGTATGCCCTCTACACCCTCTTCTCTCTCACTAACAACTACCAACTAACCCACTGTCCTGGACAGACAGTCTAGATAGCTGAGATGTATGCCCACTACACCCTCTTCTCTCTCACTAACAACTACCAACTAACCCACTGTCCTGGACAGACAGTCTAGATAGCTGAGATGTATGCCCACTACACCCTCTTCTCTCTCACTAACAACTACCAACTAACCCACTGTCCTGGACAGACAGTCTAGATAGCTGAGGTGTGTGCCCACTACACCCTCTTCTCTCTCACTAACAACTACCAACTAACCCACTGTCCTGGACAGACAGTCTAGATAGCTGAGGTGTATGACCACTACACCCTCTTCTCTCTCACTAACAACTACCAACTAACCCACTGTCCTGGACAGACAGTCTAGATAGCTGAGGTGTATGACCACTACACCCTCTTCTCTCTCACTAACAACTACCAACTAACCCACTGTCCTGGACAGACAGTCTAGATAGCTGAGGTGTATGACCACTACACCCTCTTCTCTCTCACTAACAACTACCAACTAACCCACTGTCCTGGACAGACAGTCTAGATAGCTGAGGTGTATGACCACTACACCCTCTTCTCTCTCACTAACAACTACCAACTAACCCACTGTCCTGGACAGACAGTCTAGATAGCTGAGGTGTATGACCACTACACCCTCTTCTCTCTCACTAACAACTACCAACTAACCCACTGTCCTGGACAGACAGTCTAGATAGCTGAGGTGTATGACCACTACACCCTCTTCTCTCTCACTAACAACTACCAACTAACCCACTGTCCTGGACAGACAGTCTAGATAGCTGAGATGTATGCCCAATACACCCTCTTCTCTCTCACTAACAACTACCAACTAACCCACTGTCCTGGACAGACAGTCTAGATAGCTGAGGTGTGTGCCCACTACACCCTCTTCTCTCTCACTAACAACTACCAACTAACCCACTGTCCTGGACAGACAGTCTAGATAGCTGAGGTGTATGACCACTACACCCTCTTCTCTCTCACTAACAACTACCAACTAACCCACTGTCCTGGACAGACAGTCTAGATAGCTGAGGTGTATGACCACTACACCCTCTTCTCTCTCACTAACAACTACCAACTAACCCACTGTCCTGGACAGACAGTCTAGATAGCTGAGGTGTATGACCACTACACCCTCTTCTCTCTCACTAACAACTACCAACTAACAAGTAACCCACTGTCCTGGACAGACAGTCTAGATAGCTGAGGTGTATGACCACTACACCCTCTTCTCTCTCACTAACAACTACCAACTAACCCACTGTCCTGGACAGACAGTCTAGATAGCTGAGGTGTATGACCACTACACCCTCTTCTCTCTCACTAACAACTACCAACTAACCCACTGTCCTGGACAGACAGTCTAGATAGCTGAGGTGTATGACCACTACACCCTCTTCTCTCTCACTAACAACTACCAACTAACCCACTGTCCTGGACAGACAGTCTAGATAGCTGAGGTGTATGACCACTACACCCTCTTCTCTCTCACTAACAACTACCAACTAACCCACTGTCCTGGACAGACAGTCTAGATAGCTGAGATGTATGCCCAATACACCCTCTTCTCTCTCACTAACAACTACCAACTAACCCACTGTCCTGGACAGACAGTCTAGATAGCTGAGGTGTGTGCCCACTACACCCTCTTCTCTCTCACTAACAACTACCAACTAACCCACTGTCCTGGACAGACAGTCTAGATAGCTGAGGTGTATGACCACTACACCCTCTTCTCTCTCACTAACAACTACCAACTAACCCACTGTCCTGGACAGACAGTCTAGATAGCTGAGGTGTATGACCACTACACCCTCTTCTCTCTCACTAACAACTACCAACTAACCCACTGTCCTGGACAGACAGTCTAGATAGCTGAGGTGTATGACCACTACACCCTCTTCTCTCTCACTAACAACTACCAACTAACAAGTAACCCACTGTCCTGGACAGACAGTCTAGATAGCTGAGGTGTATGACCACTACACCCTCTTCTCTCTCACTAACAACTACCAACTAACCCACTGTCCTGGACAGACAGTCTAGATAGCTGAGGTGTATGACCACTACACCCTCTTCTCTCTCACTAACAACTACCAACTAACCCACTGTCCTGGACAGACAGTCTAGATAGCTGAGGTGTATGACCACTACACCCTCTTCTCTCTCACTAACAACTACCAACTAACCCACTGTCCTGGACAGACAGTCTAGATAGCTGAGGTGTATGACCACTACACCCTCTTCTCTCTCACTAACAACTACCAACTAACCCACTGTCCTGGACAGACAGTCTAGATAGCTGAGATGTATGCCCAATACACCCTCTTCTCTC
Source organism: Gigantopelta aegis (assembly GCF_016097555.1). NCBI lineage: Eukaryota > Metazoa > Mollusca > Gastropoda > Neomphalida > Peltospiridae > Gigantopelta > Gigantopelta aegis. The sequence goes on from NC_054705.1 coordinate 14,526,489, forward strand.
TCACTAACAACTACCAACTAACCCACTGTCCTGGACAGACAGTCTAGATAGCTGAGGTGTGTGCCCACTACACCCTCTTCTCTCTCACTAACAACTACCAACTAACCCACTGTCCTGGACAGACAGTCTAGATAGCTGAGGTGTATGACCACTACACCCTCTTCTCTCTCACTAACAACTACCAACTAACCCACTGTCCTGGACAGACAGTCTAGATAGCTGAGGTGTATGACCACTACACCCTCTTCTCTCTCACTAACAACTACCAACTAACCCACTGTCCTGGACAGACAGTCTAGATAGCTGAGGTGTGTGCCCACTACACCCTCTTCTCTCTCACTAACAACTACCAACTAACCCACTGTCCTGGACAGACAGTCTAGATAGCTGAGGTGTATGACCACTACACCCTCTTCTCTCTCACTAACAACTAACAACTAACCCACTGTCCTGGACAGACAGCCCAGATAGCTGAGGTGTATGCTCAGGGCAGCGTGCTTGAACCTTCATTGGATATAAGCATGAAAATAAGCTGAAATGAAATGATATGTAGACATTTCTTATCGGCCTCTTTGTCATGAATGTAAAACCAGCCTGGTTCCTTATTTTAATTTTCGCCACCAGTTAAAGGGACAGTCCTGAGTTTACAACCATTGTAAAACGTTTCCGACCACGTAACATACAAATTAAATATATTTTCTTGTTTGGAATATCAATGTTTGTATTTACAAGGTGTTTGTTGTTGTCCTAATGCTTGTAGTAGCCCAAACCGGATTTTACCTCCCAATAATTTCGTACGTACGAAGACATATATATCACGATGCTCTAGCGGCGTCGTTAAATAAAACAAACTTTACTTTTATATATCACGAATTAAAAGGGACATTCCCGACTTAGTTCAAATACTAGAACGATCAGAAACGCATTTAATATACAGCCACTAATATTTTATGCAGAAAAAATATATCTGATATGTAATTACAGTCGTCAAAAAGTCTCTGTTAGTCGATAAGATCTTAAAAATTGCAGCAAACTGAGGAATGTCCCTTTAAAGTAAAAACTGAGTGCTACAAACATACCACCTCAAACGCATTCGAAATACAGACACCGATATTCTAAACAAGAAAATGTGTTTAGAATGAAATTGTAGTCGCCAACAAGGCTCTGTTATCGCGAACATCTTACAATGGCTGCAAACTCAGGACAGTATGTATATATGTATGCAATAATGCTAGAGTATATTTATACCACCTTCGAAGAGCACCCAAGTTTTCTTTCTACAGTCAACGCTACCAGTCCTTCCCTTGGTGATAAATGTGTCAGTGTTAGTTGTCATAAAATGTAACATATCAGACGCAGGTGTAGGAATTTTAGCGGGGGGAGGTTGAGGGATGGGGTTCTAGACTGCGCCGAGCGAAGTTAGTAGGGTGGGGGTTGGGGTCGAGTCATGCTCCCTTATAAGCTAGCTTCCCTCTCAATCATTTCATTTCATTTATTCTTATTTTCGTGATTATATCCAGTAAAGGTTCAAGCACGCTGTCCTGGACACACCCCTCGGGACAATAGATTAGTGGTTAGTGAGAGAGAAGCCGGCGTGGTGGTGTTATACCTCCCCAATGAGTCGGGTGCCCCAACCTCTAAGCTAACTTTTTCTCTCTCAGCCAATGAGGTGGGTGGATATATTTTCTGCATACAGTAGGTCACGCGTACTTTCGTCGACAGTCTTATCTTGTTAATTGTTATGTATCTCTAACACAGAGTCTGATGCTCTAACCTCAAAACTAACTTCCCACTCAACCAATGAGCTGAACGGATATATTCACTGCATGCTGCAGGTCACGTGTTCTCCTGCCAACATTCTTCTCTTGTCGTGAATCTCTAACACAAAATCCTGACTCTGGCGCTCTGACCCCTACGCTAACTTCTAGCTCAGCCAGTGAGCTTGGCGGATATAGTCACTGCATACCGCAGGTCACGTGTACCGTTTTCTTGTATATCTCTAACACAGACTACCGAGCCTGGCAACCTAACCCCTAAACTAACTTCCCGGTCAGCCAATGGATTGGGCGAATATATTCACTGCATACTGCAGGTCACGTGTACTTTTATTTCTCTTTTTGTGTATTTTTAACACAGACACCTGAGTCTGGCGCTTTAACCACTAAACTAACATCCCGCTCAACCAATGAGCTGGGCGGATATATTCACAGCGTGCTGCAGGTCACGTATGCTTTCCTCGACATTCTTCTAAATCTTCTTGTGTATCTCTAACGGAGACTCCTGTGCTCATGGTAAATCGTTTGTAGCTCGCATTTTTAATTGCCTCATGCATCTGCGTTATTCATACATCCCCGCGAAACTCAGTAGATAATCTAGACCACGTCCCCAGGGTGGCCGCTTATGGAAATATGCGTTCTCCCCTAATCGATATTCCTGAAAACACGTGTTCTGATGTATCTGTTAGCCAGGGGCGGATCTAGGGATTGAACAATGAGGGGTCAGGACTCACCCTACCCTGTCCATTGCCAAATTAGCTATTTCCTAATTATCATTGTCTAACATTTAATATTTGGCTAATGTAATTTTCTTTAGATTTGTCGCTTGTGAATATGTTTAATTGCAATTGGCGACTTTGGCGAACGACAGCGCCAATCTAATTAAAATTAGCTCCACTATTACATGTGGATCTAACAGCAGCCAGTTGGAGCTCATGTCCACCAATCAAAACCTTACTTGCAGAATCATGCCAGTGATTTGAAAATAATTTGACAACATTCCGAATTATCCTGAGGGTATACGATATGTTTCATGTGAATTACGAATGCCTTATTTAGACCAGTAGAACTAATTTTAATCAGATTGCTAACAACACTGCGTAGTCTCCAGTGTCCAGGTAACATTTCGTCTGTATATAATAATTTAAATAGTGACCAATCACACTTCGCCTTTTATAACGTTATTTGGGAGCATACAAATTCTAAAAATATCGGGCGAGTCTATTTTAGTGGCCGCAGTACAGCGAACCATACCAATACGTACGGGATGGGTTATCAGTCTTCAATTTTACATTAAACATTATTTATTTATTTATAAAAAAAACCCCAACTAAATCAGTCTTCAGTTTCACATTACAAATTATTTATTTTATAAAATAAAACATGTTTTAAGGCATTCGTAATTCACACGAAACATGTCGTATACCCTCAGGATAATTCGGAATGTTTTCAAATTATTTTTAAATCACCGGCATGATTCTGCAAGTAAGGTTTTGATTGGTGGACATGAGCTCCAACTGGCTGCTGTTAGATCCACATGTAATAGTGGAGCTAATTTTAATTAGATTGCGACAGCGCGAGCCCTGGTTTTCAAAGGAAATACTGTACATACTATGTGAAAATTGGATAATCCAAAATTGTTTCCATCATTCTACCCACAACATTAGTTGTAATCTGCCTAGTTTTTTGTTTGGAACCCTATATAACAATGTTTGGTGGTATTGCAGATATGAAAAAAAAAGGTTGTTATCCAGATTCAGGAATTTTCGTTTAATTCGTGCTAAAACCAGCCAGCCCCCCCCCCCCCCCCCCCCCTTTCCCCATACAAAAATGGGAGCCTGGACGCCTAAGGGCGTTTATAAAAAGTTCTGTGTGTAAAATGGTAAATTGTTTGTAGCATTGTGTTAACAGCGTGTTTCATCTAAAAAATTCTCTCACCAATGTTCCAAAATAACCACATTTATAAGTAGGTACTAGTCAGAAGGGATGTAAAACGTGTGGTTCTTTCTACGTCCGAATATTGATACATACCCTATATATATATATATAGCTGGTATTCAAAACTTGTTGCACCATGTTTTAACCGTTTCTCAACCGAAATAGTTCAACAAATGGACACAAACCAAATGTAAATAACCTACCGTACTCACTAAATCCCGATTGAAGTACTTGCATCATTATTAACAAAATAAATCTTCCAACAACAACGTAAAAGATTGCCCCGCCATTTTAAATTTGCTACATAGAGGGAAGCAACTCGCCCTGCACATTAAGGAAAGTACTGACTTAATGTGCGCCCTGCACTAAATAGCTACCAGATAGTCGAAGCTTAAAATGTACTGAGGTGTCGTTAAACAAACATTCCTTTCCTTTCTATAATATCATACAACGCAAAAGTCAAATAACCGTAGTTTAAAATGTGATAACAGGGCCGTACACTCGGGGGGGGGGGGGGGGGCAGTTGCGCCGACCCCCCCCCCCCCCCCCGTGAATCTCACTTCTTTTTTTTTACTTCAGAAAATGGCATACACATATCAGGGTTTAATTTGTATATTATTTCATTTGTTTATAAAAAGTAGTACCCCCCCCCCCCCTAGGATTTTTATCAGGGTACGTCCCTGGATAAGGTGTCGTTAAACAGTCTTTATTTGTATCATAAATAAAACTAAAAACAATAAATAGTTAGACATTAAGTAGACAATTATTTATATATAAGACAGAATATTCAGTTAGGAGTTTACGTTAGTACTCTACTAAACGCTTCCGTGTTTGTTCTCCTCTCACAGAATCAAATAAAGAAGCGGGTTTCTTCCCTGGAACGCCAGCTAGCGGAGGAACGACTCAAGGTCTCGACTGCGCAGAAGAAACTTCAGCTGTTAGCGACAGATCACCAGTCTATTTCACTCAGCGACGACTCCAAGTTACACCTCCGCGAGAAGGAACTCTTACAGGAAGAGGTACGAAAATATCACCCGTGCCTTAAGGCGACGTTACACAATACGAGTGTTTCGAACGAGGATAGCCACGAAAACAGCCGATACTGACAAGACAACAGTGAGATTTGACCGGTTGCTATGCTGATCTCGTACGAGGCATTCGTACCGTGTGGCGCTGCCTTTAGAGAATGTGTTTCATGAGTAATCACTTTTACTCAGTAACCAGTGGCAGATCCAGAAACTCCATTTAGGGGGGGGGGGGGGCCCAATGACATGAGGCGGAATGCCAAGGGAACTTTGTGGGACGTTTGGAGGGGGTGAAAATTAATATATAATAAAATTATAACGGTCGCAAAATTTAGGGGGGGGGGGGGAGTGTCCTGGGGCCCCCTCCTAGATCTGCCTCTGGTAATTATTCTATCTTTGAGTAAAACACTTACACTGTCTATGGGAATGGGAAACCCATTTAACGTGCCCATATCCAAAATAGGTTCATCATGGGTCATTTGAAAGATAGGGTCTGCTCTTACCAGAAAAATCCGGACGTGAAAGTGGAGAAAGAAAATGGAAAAGTTGTATATATCCTTACACACAATGAAATAGTACACTAAATAAGAAACCAAAATAATGTTTATGAACGTCTATAGACCATTCTAATATAGTTTTAAAATAATACAAACTGGAACCTGGTTTAATGTCATGGTATAATTAGCTGATTAATAAAAAATCCGTCACTTTAGTATTTTGAGTTTCCTACAATGCTAATATGAATAAATGTTGTTATCCAGATTCGGACAAAACCCAGTCTCCCCACTCCGCACCCCGTATCCTACAAAAATGGGAGCCCGTACGTTCATTTCAACTTATTTTTGTGCTTATATCCAATTACGGTTTAAGCACGCTGTCCTGGGCACATACCTCAGCTATCTGGGCTGTCTGATCAGGACAGTGGGTTAGTGGTTAGTGAGAGAGCCGGTACCGGGCCGCGAACCCTGTACCTACCAGCATGTAGTCCGGTTGCTTAAACACTGTGCCACCGAGGTCGGAGCCCGTACGCTCAGATGCCCAGGACAGTTTATTTAACTACCAATGCTTTACTTGTCTTCACTCTTTCTGTCCTGGACAGGAGATCTGACGTAAATCAGAACTCGTACCCAGGATGGACGTGCTTGGACCTTTAATAGAATTTTCCTTCCTTGTCTTCAGACAGCTATGTAACCATAAAGTACGCTACAATAAACTCAATATTTGTGATTTCCTGCTTTTTCAGAACATTGAATACCAGAAGCATCTGAAGATCGCCACAGATCAGATCAAGGGTCTGAGAGAGAGACTCCACGTCCTGGAGGAGGAACACTACAGACTGAGAGTCGACTATGGAAGAGTTTGTGATGAGGTAAGAGCCCACCTTGTGAACCGTCTGGACTTCTTGGGGGTCGGGACGTAGCCCAGTGGTATAGCGCTCGCTTGGTATGAAAGTATGAAATAGTCTTGTGTTGTGCTCCCATCGGTCATACGTACTTGACCCATTCACATATTGGGTCGGGACGTAACCCAGTGGTATAGCGCTCGCTTGGTATGAAAGTATGAAATAGTCTTGTGTTGTGCTCCCATCGGTCATACGTACTTGACCCATTCACATATTGGGTCGGGACGTAACCCAGTGGTATAGCGCTCGCTTGGTATGAAAGTATGAAATAATCTTGTGTCGTGCTCCCATCGGTCATACGTACTTGACCCATTCACATATTGGGTCGGGACGTAACCCAGTGGTATAGCGCTCGCTTGGTATGAAAGTATGAAATAGTCTTGTGTCGTGCTCCCATCGGTCATACGTACTTGACCCATTCATGTATTGGGTCGGGACGTAGCCCAGTGGTATAACGCTCGCTTGATGCGCGGTCGGTCTAGGATTGATCTCCGTCGGTGGGCCCATTTGGCTATTTCTCGTTCCAGCCAGTGTTCCACGACTGGTATATGAAAGGACGTAGTATGCGCTGTCCTGTCTGTGGGAAAATGCATATAAAAGATCCCTTGCTACTAATAGGAGAAATGTAGCGGGTTTCCTATCTAAGACTATGTGTTAAAATTAACAAATGTTTGAAATTCAGTAGCCGATGATGAATAAATCAATGTGCTCCAGTGGTGTAGTTAAACAAAATAAAACAAAACAAAAACAAGCAAATGGCCAATTGTTCCTATCAGAGATGATATTCTTCATCAAATATTTATAAATACAGGGCCGTAGCTAGGATTTTTTTGTTGGGGGGGGCGGGGGGGGGGGGGCAACTGAGTAGTTAATAGTGCAAAACTCCTTAGACGGTTAAGAAGCTAATTTTCTTTAAGTTTTTACAATTTTTTTCGGATTTTTTTCGGGGGGGGGGGGGGGGGGGGGCAACTGCCCCCTTGTCCCAACCCCCGCTAGCTACAGCCCTGGGGAAAAACCCAGAATCAAAATCATTATGTAATTGTTAAACGTGAAGGTCTACGTTGCTTCTCACAAACGCACTTATTGACAGTACTGATGGTAAGGCTGTATTCCTGTAACCGTAGCCGTAGGGAATGAGGTTAAGATCTGTTCATGTTTACCGGCCTCGGTGGCGTCGTGGCAGGCCATCGGTCTACAGGCTGGTAGGTACTGGGTTCGGATCCCAGTCGAGGCATGGGATTTTTAATCCAGATACCGACTCCAAACCCTGAGTGAGTGCTCCGCAAGGCTCAATGGGTAGGTGTAAACCACTTGCACCGACCAGTGATCCATAACTGGTTCAACAAAGGCCATGGTTTGTGCTATCCTGCCTGTGGGAAGTGCAAATAAAAGATCCCTTGCTGCCAATCGGAAGAGTAGCCCATGTAGTGGCGACAGCGGGTTTCCTCTCAAAATCTGTGTGGTCCTTAACCATATGTCTGACGCCATATAACCGTAAATAAAATGTGTTGAGTGCGTCGTTAAATAAAACACTTCTTTCTTTGTTCATGTTAATGTTTAGGTTGCAATAACCAGTAAAAAAAAGAGTTTTTAAAATATCTCCATATTTATCTGGATTTTGTCTCTGTTTATATGACGGGTCGCCTCACTTCCCAGTGTAACCAGTTCATTGACTTTTAGCATTTACACCGTGCGTGTACTTGTAGGAAAACATGCAATTGCGAATATAAATGGAATTCTGTCTTGGCTTGCATTATAAAAGGTACATTTAGCACTAAAACAAGCGATCCCAGCAGGGCTTCTAGATTATGGTAGCCCCACTCCCATGGTTTGTGATATTCAATGTTTGGGCTAGTAAATAACTACTAATGCCATGCCCGACGGCTAGTGAATTTTTTAGGTCAAATGTTGCAGTTAAGTTTATTTTGTAAATATGAACATCCTGCCCCGACTCCACCCCTAAATGTTAGTATTTTTTTTAGCTCTATCTCCCTCTTTAGGTGACATATCTGATTATTACTATTATTTAGTAAAATTGTATTACTAAGTAAAGTAGGGCTAGTGAATTTTGAATCTTGGCTAGTAATTTTTTTTAATAACTGATCCCATGGCTAGTGGATTTTATTAAAATTCTAGAAGCCCTGTGATCCCCTAATAGTTAATTCCAGGTTGTTTAAATATGTTTTGCTTAACGATACCACTAGAGCACATTTATTTATTAATCATCAGCTACTGTATGTCAAAACGTTTGATAATTCTTACACTTAGTCTTAGAGGATACATTTTTTCTCCATTAATAGCAAAATATCTTTTATATCTTCATTTCTACAAATAACACAGCACATACCACGACATTTGATATATCAGCCGTGAGGCACTGGATGGGGCGGAGAGGGGGGGGGGGGGCAAGTTTTTGAGCTGAGGTTGTTTGAACCTATGACTCAAGAATATCATGCGAGCGCTGTACCGAAATTTTAAGATATAAACCAGAGAAAAAGCAGAAAAGATGTGACAATTTGAGATATATTAAATAGAAAATATTCCATATGCATATCGAAAACGGTAATATTCTTGCCAACAATTCCAAAATTGTATATGTTCGTATGTAAATAATGTATTTTAATTTCATAACATTTTCTGTTTTATTTTTCAGCTCGTCTGCTACGAAAACATGGCTACAGATTCAGACAAGACACCAGAGGGCGGTGTTGAGCCATCGGTCGCCAAGACAACGCAATCCCAACTTCCACCTTTAAAGGTAGGCATCGCTTTTTTTTCTCTCTCTTATGTTAGGTTTTTGTACATTCTGTTGTTGTGTAAATAAACGTGATGTAAAGATAAGAGAATTTTTTTGAGACGCTGATAACACGTATACGTTACAAATACGTGACTTCTCTGTGATGAAAACAAACAATAATGGAATAAATCTATTGACGAACTGGGACTTAATGGACCCATTGAGTTTTAGAGAGTTTTGTTATCCATTGATACATGAATGGAATATCAAAAGCAATTGTGTACAAAAGAAACGAAATATTAATTTAGTTTATGGATACGATTATGGATGAAACATTATTATTGTACTTCTGAGGCCAATTTCACAAAACATCGTAAGTTTACGTCTGCAACTAGCAGTTATACCGGACATACATTCACAAATGTTTGGCATCTATTTCACGAGAAACAAAATTATATCATGAAGGAAAATGGAGCATTTTAAGGACAAAAGAAAATATTTGTTGTGCTATAACAGTAATAAAAAAAATGTGGTTTAGTCGTAGATTTACGTTTACGCGCAAAACCAGGCTTACGATGATTTGTGTAATTGGGCCCAGATTACTTGTGAACTTAATTACATTTATTGGACTCCGTCTTGTACTGAACTACTGTGTTTCTGTTTTTAGATTCCTCCACCGCCGGATGAGGCCGACTCTGAAACGAGGCGACTTCAACAAGAGTGTGCTATTTATAAGTTGAAGTCCGAGGAACTCGAGTATAAAGTGGAGGAGGTGAGACCCATCGGAGTGGCCTGATAATACGCAACAACAAAAAACAAAATGTCGTACCTCAACCTCGGTTTCACTTGTAGCCTCCGTCTGGAAATATCACAAGTCGCAATTTTTACCCTTAACCAACCGTGTGTTTTACGAATCGGCCGAGATGCGTAAATATACATCCGAGACAGGTTCATCTGATCTTCGTTCGATTTTTTTTTTAATCCAGATTTTTATTTTTTAAAACACCAAGGACATTTATCGTATGGTCCAAACGAATAAAAAGAAGAAGAAATAAACGTTTTTTAAATTCGATCAAGAAGTGGTATGGATTTACCAAATGTTTACAATGACGTAATTGAAAAGTGACGTCATTGACGAAAATGAAAACAAAAAAAGAAACCGGAAACAGCTTTATTGGAACAGTTGCCAAGGAAGATGTGGAAGAGAGATCACCACGTGGATAAAGCAAACAACTTTTTTTGTTTTAAAAACAAAATTTTGAAAATGTATTGTCAACACCACACAACATGAAACACCATGTCAGCCATTTTTGTTTGTGTCATGGGAAGCTTAATAGCTAAACAAAAAATCTGAGAAAAGTGTTGGCTGGTCTGTGACGGGGTCACACAGAGGTGTATATATATAATCGTGTGGTGTGTCAAGTATGACAGATTTCTCATCTAGCGTGGATTGGTTGTGTAAGGCTTCGTGTTGGCTTCTCTGTGAAATTCTGTCTTTTGATTGGCTGATATAAGGAGAAAGAAAAAGAAATATATACATTACTGCTCAAAGAATGTTTGAATCAGCTAATTTGCTAGTTTGTGTGTGAGTGAAGAGTTTTTTAAATTCAAATTGGAATACGGATTATGGCAGATCGACCGCAGTGCATTTCTAGAATTAACCCCAGGAAGAATTGTTTGTCTCTTGTTTTTACTACCAGATGGAGTGTCTATCGCAATGAGTTCTTATCTCTAGTCTCATCAAGGTTCTTATGCAATCCCTGACGTCACAAACATCGTCACTTTGCTAATCTCCATAGATATTTCTCCAGCTGTCTGACGTCACGTCATGACGTCACTACGTGACAAACATATCGTGATATCTACCTACTGATGGATAGTATAGTGTGTGTTGGGCTTGAAGGTTGTGCCAAGAAACTGTGTCCGTTGGGAAATGTGCTGTTTGCGCGTGCGTGCGTGCGTGTGTGTGTGTGTGTGTGCGTGCGTGTGTTTGTTTGTTTGAGTGTGACTAAGACCGGGCTGGTGTGAACGTGTGTTAAAAAGAAATACCACGTTAATTCTTGTTTCCCTAATGCTACTGTTTGTAGTACGCCATTAACCAACTTTTTTAAAAAGTACTAACAACCCCATTACCGCGAGGAGAGCAATACATCAACTAGGTCTAACGGTGTAACATATTTCATACTGTCCACATAAATTATATATTACCCAAAACACATGAAAAGAACAAAACACATCAGTATAGTCAAAACACCACAACACGTCAGTAATGAGGATGATGATGATGATGATGACAATGATAATGATAATGATAATAATAATAATTGTAATAATACATTGATGATGATGATGATAAATAAATAAATAAAAAAAAAAAAAAAAAAAAAAAAATAATAATAATAATTAAAAAAAAAAAAAAAAAAAAAAAAAAAAAAAAAAAATGAATGAAAGTGACAGACCCCAGTTTCTAAACACTGCGATTCAAATTAGTCATCACTTGCATTTTATTGTTTAGGTTATCGATTTCCGTAATTCTGGCGTTTGTACTACATCGAAATGTTTATTTTTAATTCTAAAAACGCACATACCTCTGAGAAGTAACGGTTATGGAGACGATCTATAGTCTATTTTAGAGAATATTTTCCCTAAATACAACATCACAGTATCTTTTCACTAATTTGTAACCTTATCCAAATGATCTGCAGGTTTCTAGATCAACCAAACTTAGTGTTGAAACTAAGGTCTGCGACTTGAATATGTAATAATAATAAAAAATGTAATTTCTATTAGTAGTAATGATACATTAATACATAATAAATAATAACAATGGTATTTATTACAGTTAAACAGGTTGTGTTCCAGTTCAACGGTACACATGCATATTATGCTCAAGACATATGTGTTATGTCAAGTTTGCTCATTTGTACTCCGCATGTCAAGATTTACATCGTGTGATTATCTTCAACATTTGTATATTTATCACTAGACATTTCTTACCGCCCTTTGACTTTTCTTCATGCAGCGATATGTCCTTTAATTGCGGTAACCGTGGAACGGTTTTGTAATTCGGACATGGAGAATAGCAGCTGGTTACTGTCTTACGTTAATCGGCTTTATCCTGCAAACGTTGGAATGTCGATGATCGCTAAGCTTTTCCGAGCGACACAAAACGTTCGTTCTGAATGGGATAAAGCCGATATCTTATAAGAGTAACCGGTTATGTTATTTACCCTGCAATTCTCCTATAATACGAAAAATAAATGAACTGTTTTATTTCACAACTTTATCATTTTCCTGAGTTGTAGGCCAACGCATTTCGATTCCATTGACCTCTCTATGATACCTTGTCGTCTGCAATATTGATATATACACAACAAGAAAATAATTCTTAAACACAATAAACTGAAGGTATTAAAGTTATTTATTATTACTATTATTATGTTACTACATTTTAACATCGCATTCAGTGGCGGATCCAGAAAATCCTTGGGGGGGGGGGAGCAGTGACATGAAGTGGAATGCCAAGGGAAGTTTGGGGGAGGTTTGAAGGGGGATCGTAAACAAATGAAAATTAATATATAATAAAATTATAACTACCGCCCCTGCCCCCTAGATCCGCCTCTGGCATTGCTTGTTTACGTTTTAGGGTCAGAGATCAACACTACTTTGCTGACCATAACGGTATTAACTATCTTGGATAAACGTAGTTCCGTACCAAAAAACGTTCGTTTGGTTAGTGACCGAAAATGTATCTAATCGTCATATATACATGCATAAATTTAGTTTTGTTTAACGACACCACTAGAGCACATTGATTATTAATCATCGGCTATTAGATGTCAAGCATTTGGTAATTTTGACATAATTATAGTGATAGAGATGAAACCCGCTACATTTTTTCTCCATAATTAGCAAGGTATCCTTTATATGCACCATCCCACAGAGACAGGATAGCACATACCACGGCATTTGATATACCAGTCGTGGTGCACTGGCTGGAACGAGAAATAGCCCATTGGGCCCACCGACGGGGGTCGATCCCAAACGGACAGCACATCAAGCAAGCGCTTTACCACAGGGCTGCATATATATATATATATATAATTGGTTATAATTATTGCAGGATAAATATTATACATGCAGTGTGATTTGTGCTGAATATGTCAGTACGTCAAAGAGATTAAAAGTGTGCCACGCTCTCACCAATAGCCACAATTCTAAATTGTGTGATTCGTGTGCATATTAGTTTATCCGCAGGCAAATTGTCCTGTAAAATAATAATAGAAGTTTGATTTTAACGTAAGAAAAAGTTAAAAATTGAAAGAAATTATCCTAAGTGTGTAGACATTTTAAAAGGTTTTCAACAAATACATATGTTAACATTATTAAAATTACATATTTACATTTTCTTGTTTTGAGTGAAAATATCTCTAAACCAATTCATTTCAGGATCAATATTGATTTTTGTGTAAAACTAATTATTATTATTTCCAACGGCTAAACGAAATTTGAAATATTTTGGCTAAAGATAATTTCCAATGTTTTAAATCTGTTACGGTATGATAGTGGGCTTTTTATAAAAAGGAAAAACGAAAACCCCAGAATAGTTTAGTGTGTTGGGGGGGGGGGGGGGGGGGGGGGGGGGGGGGGGGGGGGGGGGGGGGGGATGGAATTCTTGCTGGGGCTGAAAACTCAGGATAGTTTAAAAAAAATCTTTGTGTAAAATGATAGGCTCCTTACCGAACATAGATTTACTCAGGCAAATCTCTTTTTTTTATTATGCATATTAGTATTTATCATTCATGTTAGCCGACATTCCTGTGTTATTTTCCCAAATATTTTCAAAATATGACGACGAAATGAGAATGATATTGTGGGGCCTTACTAAATAGGGGAATAGGTTTTTTTCAAAAACAAGTCAAGAGAAAACAAAACGCTTAACACATTTAATTATGTATTTATTTAATGATATTCATATTCATTCATTTACACAACTATATACATATTAATTTAATAACATTATACACATACGCATAACACATAGAAACGCACTTAATACATACACACGTCTACGAATACAAGTATTATACAGACGTATGCATGTTGATACACATACAAAAACGTATGTATACATATTCATACATATATAAAAACGTATACGTATTCATACATATGTACAAACATACACATTCATACACAAACAAATGACGTATTCACACACACACACACACACACACACACACACACATTCGCATAAAAGTACATATAAATACGTGTGTGTATATGCCTATATATAATTAACCATGCATGTACACAGATGTAATTTACATATAAATATACTAATACATATTCATAGAAAAATGTTAAACGTATTCACCAATATATAAATATAATCTACCACAGTTAAAGGGACAGTCCTGAGTTTACAACCATTGTAAAATGTTTCCGACCAATAGAGCCTTTTCGATGACGTAACATACAAATTAAATACATTTTCTTATTTAAAATATCAGAAGTTGGTTTTGTTTAACGACACCACTAGAGCACATTGATTAATTAATCATCGGCTATTGGATGACAAACATTTTGTAATTATGACTCATCAGAGGAAACCCGCTTCATTGTTCTTAATGCAACACGGGATCTTTTATATGCACTTCCTCACAGACAGGAAAGCACATACCACGGCCTTTGTCTTTGCCTTTGTGGTGCACTGGTTGTAACGAGAAAAAAAAACTAATCAGCTGAATGGACCCACCGAGGTGGTTCGATCCTACGACGCAAGCACTTCAAACGAGCACTCGACCGACTGAGCTAAATCCCGCATTTGAAAAAATCAGTGTCTGTATTTACAAGACGTTTTTTTGTTGTCCTAATGCTTGTAGTAGCCCAAACCGGATTTTACCTCCCAATAATTTCGTACGTACGAAGACATATATATCACGAATTAAAGTAAACACTGAGTGCTACAAACATTAGTATATGACCACAAACACATTCGATATACAGACACTGACATTCTAAACAAGAAAATATATTTCGTATGAAATAATAGTCGCCAACAATGCTCTGTTATTGAAAACATCTTACAATGGCTGAAAACTCCGGACAGTCCCTTTAAGAAGTATAGATAAGACAGTTCCAACCCAAGGGACATGATTTTATCCCGCGGGCTGGAACCGCCTGATTTATACCCCACAACGATGACTAATTATTTTTCTTACCCATTTAATGACTAATCAAACTATACTAAGGTTTGTTTATTTTATTTAGAAACATATATATATATATATCCTGCAACCACCGTTTCTATTGACAGGATATGATGATGGATAAAGCAAAGTTATATCCTGCTACTAGCAGGATATGACTAATGACGTCACACGCATAGCATACATTACAACTTTGCTCATTTGACCTGTAGGTCATCGTACAATGTGGCTAAAATAACAGAAATAATAGCAATTCTGATAATTAGATGTAAATTAATGGAGATGACGGCAGTACGTTTATTGGCATTTAAACAAACGTACTAAAGTGACACTCCATATTTGACGTACGCATTCATAGTCTTCAAACAAAAACATTTCAATAACAACTTTACACTGAAAGCTGTCCAGCGTTCAGAAAAAAAAAAAACACGTTAAGCAATAGTTTATTTTTATGTAAGGATATTCAAAACGACGTCATTCAAGATTGACGTCATTTCCATTCAAAAAGACACCGCGTCACATATTCTTACGGCATTTAAATATCTAGTAATGGCCGACTGGAATGATTAAGCTTGCGTACACTGTTTACAAAAACACGTTGTATTAAGCTTGATATTATATGATAAAGAGATTATTACCTTCGTATGTTTTGGTATCGTCAATATCATATACTAGTATCAAGCTCGCATAATACACTTTCTAATGTTATATGATACTGACGATACCGAAAAACACTGGTACTACCATCTCTCTCTCTCTCTCTCTCTCTCTCTCTCTCTCTCTCTCTCTCTCTCTCTCTTATACATACATATGCATAACCATAACCATACACAAACACACAAAGATACAATATACATATTCATACACGATATAAACATATCATAAATATATACATATGCACAAACATATACATATCTATAGATTAAAAACATACATAATGACACATTTTATGAAATATCTCTACATCCATGCATATTATTATATATTAAACAAATACATCAGCCCCAATATATCAACTCACGATGTTAAGTTGCATAGCAACCGATCTCTGTTGTGCGATTCTTTGTGAGCGATTGTGAAGGAGGCGATTTTGTCACAGGATGACGTCATTTGTTGTGTCGGCATAGGTCTAGGTATGCTAGCGAGTCTTATTTGATATGTTATTTTTGTTCTGTTTTCTTTTTGTCCTATTTATCACGTTGTTCATCTCTTTTACATGCGGATTTTACACATCGTTATTGCATGTACCCACGTCAAAGTTGAAATAAATGATTGAATTACTGGTCCGTGTTTTTCTTTCTTGATTAGAAAACAAGCTGCCGACAAGGTACGGTCGTAATGATGAAAGTGATGATTATAATGATTGTGGTGGTAATGATGATGATGATGATGACTGACCATTTTGACTATGTTGACTGATTATATTCGTGATGATTATGATCATGATGGTGTTGGTGGTTGGTGATGATGATTATGGTGATGATGATGTTGATGATGATGATGATGATAATGATGATGATGTTGGTGATTGTGATGATGACGATGATGATTATGATGATGATGGTGTTGGTGGTTGAGATGATGATGATGATGATGATAGTGGTGATTATGATAACAATAATGAAGGTGACGATGTTGATTATGGTGGTTGTATAATGGTGATGAAGATCATGACAATGCCTATGACTATGATAATAGCCATGATGAAGATTATCATCTTTAACTTGAGCCTTATGTTACCATGTTTAGGTATAACGATAATTACAGATAACACACTCTTTAATTATACTATATATAGTATTCATACATTTATTTTACCAAAGCAAGTTGCTTACATGCATGCATATTCTATTTACCTTACAATGGCGACGTGCAATTCAATATACAGTATGTTAATAATAAAGGTATAACAGTACATGAACACCTTACAAAAACATACTTAGGATGGACACGATTGTTTGTAAGACATTAAGGATAAAGACAAATCGTTGTAGTTTTTACGTTAATAATGTTAAGGGTAGAGACAGATTATATCATACAGTTCTCTACGATTAGTAGCTTCAACAAGAAATCGTCCTAGATTACGAAGCTGTTTAACGTTTTGAATACTAAGTAACTATTTATACAACACATAAAATCAGATGTTACTGGCCACTCTTCGGACAAGGGGTGGGTGGGCATTTCCATTAAATCTGTAGATGTAATCAAAACTAACGTTAAACCGTAACCGGAGTTGATGGTTTAGTGGAAGGTAAGCATTCACAGTTAGGCTGATCCCCCGGGGACAGACGACGCGCCCAATGTGTTAGGCATCAAGGCATAAGGCCATTATACCAACATCTCTCTCATTAACCACCTACAACTATTACCCTAGTGTGATGGACAGACAGGCTCAATAGCCGTGTTCCCAGGACGGCGTGCTTCAGTCGTAATTGTATATATTGTTAAATCAAAGTTCAAGCATTGTCCGTGTCTATGTCTGCGTTCAGCCAGACCGAGCTGGAAAACGTCCGCCTGACTGGTTTATGCACTTCACGGTATACCAAATGGCCACGTTTGGGAACCAATCAAATAGCGAATGTTAGCGAAACGTTTGCTGGCTGAACTTGGGCCATGTGATGTGATCTTGCATTCGACAATGACAACGCCCATGACGTACCCATTCTAAGGTGTATCGTCTTTTCGTTCACAAGCTACATCAGCAGTCCTGTATGTAGGATGAAACGCGTCGTATACCACCAAATGAAACCTCAAAGAAGACAATAGTAACATACGTGTCTATATTTTAATCAACATATAATTATGTATATATACTGACAAGCATAAATAACGCAATGGATATTTCACTTAATAACCTCTTATAGAAATGTCAAATCATATGTACTGAGTATGCGGACAACTGACATATTGGTAACAACTGTAAGTGAAAGAGGATTTTGTTCAAATCAGAAAAAAATGCAATAAAATGAGTTTTCAGCAAAAAGCATAACTTGGGTGTTTATTGCAGCAACATAGCATTGCATATGAAAATCGTTTTGCATATGCATTGCCTGCTCTCGTCTCCCTATAAAAGCAACCCTTTTGTGTTTTCTGTCCTTTTTTAAATATGCCTCGGTAAATAATGTTAAAAAAATTCTGTTTTATTGCCAATTGTTTTTTTGTTTTTTTTAAATACCAACTTGAACAATTTCAGTTGCAGTTGTTACCAATATGTCATTTGTCTGCATACTCAGTACATATGATTTGACATTTCTATAAGAAAATAGCGAAATACCCATTGCGTTATTTATGCCTCTCAGTATACCATGGGTGTAAATGCTACCATCCCTCACCTTTAAAGGAAATCACAAAAGAGGATAATTAAGCTGCTTGGTTCAGATATAACAGGGCGCGTCTTTGATTACTCTAGATCCGTCCCAAAATTGTGTCATCCAATTCTAGTAGAACTTCTCATATGATTAAAAGGGACAGTCCTCAGTTTACAACCATTGTAAAATGTTTCTGACGTAACATATAAATTATATACATTTTCTTATTTAGAATATCAGTGTCCGTATTTACAAGATGTTTGTTGTTGTCCTAATGCTTGTATATATCGGCTATTTTGTGCCACACAGTGGTAAATTTATAAATGAATTGGCTCAGTACAAGTTAAACTTAAACTTAATGAATTGCTGGCCAAATGAAGCAGGTCCTGACACATATTACACCGATATCAGGTGTAGTCTTATTAAATGCAACATTCAAAGTTAGGTGAACTTCGATCTTTGAGATGGGATTTGGTACACTGCTACCTCCAGTGGCTGTAACACGTTCGCGATATTCGATCGCAACGAAAGGTCATCTGGTCCGGAAATGACGTCAAGTGACGTCTAATCTTCTAACAGATGTATAATCAGATTAAAGTGAGATATGAAACGTTTTCAGGTGGTGGGAAGATCTCTAGACTGGGTTTTTTTTTACACCTAACGTTGAATTAATATGATTCTATAGAATATGTTGGAAACCAATCAAATACCTTCGCGAGCGCTCTCCGTCATCCTAAACACGTCTCACATTCCAATCATATGGTGGAGTGGCAGTAGTCCTGATCAAGTTCCAGTCCGATTTACCAAACGCATATATAACTCAGGACTACTGGCAAGACCTTTGTAATCAAAACCGTCGGTGGGCCCATTGGGCTATTTCTCGCTCCAGCCAGTGCACCACGATTGGTGTAACAAAGGCCGTGGTATGTACTACCCTGTCTGTGGGATGGTGCATATCAAAGATCCCTTGCTGCTAATCGAAAAGAGTAGCCCATGAAGTGGCGACAGCGGGTTTCCTCTCTCAATATCTGTGTGGTCCATATGTTAACCATATGTCCGACGCCATATAACCGTAAATAAAATGTGATGAGTGCGTCGTTAAATAACACATTTCCTTCCTTCCTTGTCATCAAAATTACCGGAACGGGTCGCTGTTGTTTTATATTGGCATTACTTTAAACTACGTCTAGAATTGGGGAAAATGGAGATATCCACATCACTTGCGTGTTTCACATATAGTACAAGGTTACATACTCAGTAGTTATCCCCAAAGAGATTAAACCGTTTTATGTAACTGATATAAACCAGTAGTATAGACATTAATGGTTTAGACATGGGTGGTATATACATGGTTATAATCTGTCAATGTCATAGGGAAAAAATAGGCAACTGAGAGAGATTGAGGTAGCTATATATTAATGTAGTTTTCAACTGGGTGGATACATCATATTCAAAATTAAGGGCGAGGGCAGTTGACTTTTGCTTCCGACTTCTGTATAATCTTAAACATAAAACACCGGATTTCTCAAATTGACATCTCGTGAATTTAAAGATTTTTGCACCAAAAAAACCCACTTCAATTTTATGAGTACTAGTCAGAAAGAGATTACTTTAACGTTCGATACAGCCAGCCAGCCAGACAGACAGACAGCCAGACAGACAGACAGTCATAGTGTACACGTCAACAGAGATGCAATAATTGGTTGTGAAGGTTCAAATCTTTCTTTAATTTAACATACGTAGGGGACATTATACGAATGCTGGTCTTCGCTTCTGTATCACAATTACAGCAAACACATCTAATAAACATCAAATGATTTCCATAAAAGATTTACCCGAATATTTCCAAAATGATAAAACTTTAAAAGAATTCTTTATTTTTATTTTGGCAACATATCAAAATTCGGTACACATTACAATTACATAACGATCGTCAGTCACATAGCGTGTAAGGAACAAAATGCAATAAATTTATACAATGTCGAAAAAAGTGCAGTTAGGTTGTGGATGGAATAATAACAACATAATTTCGAAACAGAATTGTTACAGAGTACCAAGCGTCGCCTTTGATGGTCTTCCGAGTAACGATAAATAACCTGTAGCTAACAGAACATCAGAACAAACAGAACATTGTTAAAAAATTTACAGATATTATTCAGTAACTTAACATTCCTACCAAAACCGCTCGCGGTATTCAACGTTTAGCCTTGAAAAATAATACTTTGGTATGTACATGCATATTTCTTTTCTGAGGAATTTAGATTGAAACTGATAGTGATAAGTGCCACCAACGACATCATCATCATCTCCATAATTTTCATTGTCGTCATCGTCATCATCATCGTCATCATCATCATTGTCGTCATCCTCCTCCTCCTCATCTTCATAATTATCATTGTCCTCATCATCATTATCGTCATCATCATCATCATCATCATCATCGTTTACCTCTAGGACTATTCCCGCATCTACCAACTTCGATTGATATCTAGTGATTGGTAGTGCGATACTTAATAAAAATGAATTTCTATTTTTATTTAATTAAGAATTGACCGCAATTATTTTTTGGTTCATGCAAGTATGAACCGAAAAAACTATTTGCACACTGTATGATCCCGCGTAGGGGTCATACAGAAGTGTGCACATTTATATGCATACATTAACAATACATAACTGAATTTATTTTGTTTAACTTTAAATATGCCTGTATTATTGTTTGTGTAAACTTCATTGATACTCATGTCGCGTAAGAATGCGAACGTTCATTCACTATTATTTGAATCAGGTGATTTTTTGTAAATGACGTCATTTCCTCTAGCTGCTGTGCATTTTTACGGATCATTTAGTTAGGCTTATATTAGAAGGAATTGTCCTATTCGTGCTTAGTTTATATTTTATGAAAGTGAATGAAGGGTTCGTGTCTAACATTTATGCTGTCTTTGGCAAACAACATGTCATGCTTAGCGAAGAGGTTTTTTTTGTTGTGTTTTTTTTTAATTAATGCGTATAGATCCATATGTCTACTCTGCTATAGCATTTTCCATTAATTTATCGTACACATTTTTTGTAGCTTTCGTGTATTTTCTTCAAAATATCTAAATATGATTGCCAGAATAATCCGGGTTGTTGCACTAAAGTAGTGCGAGTCGGAGGGGGGGGGGGGGTAAGTAGGCGTGGCTTAATTTTTGGGTTCATCGAGACCTCTGGACCAATCAGATTGCCATAAAGTGTAAAGAAGCAAAGAAAATTTAATTATAAAGTAATAAATACGCTTCCAAACTAATGCTATCTTTAAACATTCTGTAATGAGAACCTTTAGTCTCTCTAGAATAACGTTACTCAAATTGCCACAGTTAACATAATTCTGGGATGACCATTATGATACATAACTAAATCCAGTTTCGGGTATAGGAATTACCCGTTTGTTCCAAGGTCTTGTCCTATTTTAATCATATGTGGTGGAATGGTATGAGCGTGATATATATTTTGTTATATATTCACAACCCAGACAGTAATATTTTTATTTATTTAAACCATGTATGCATACATGGAAAGTTAGGTACTCTTCAGGTATAATATAATAATGTCGATGTCTGCCCCTCTCAGCCAAATGAGTATGTACATTTAATAATTTTTCATCTTGGAATGAATGAATGAATGAATGAATGAATGAATTAATTAATTAATTAATGTATATATGAAGAGTTTAGGCGCAAAACGCGATATATCCATTTTTTATTTTAAGTAAAAATGACTTTTTTTAATTGACGTATATCGCGTTTTGATGAAAAAACCCGGGATTTACCCAATACAATTTCATAAGGATCAATCTTTCCAAATCAGCGGGCCTACGATTAGCCCTTACTGACATACAATAATGGCTTTAACTTAAAAAAGAAAGAAAATGGTTTATATCGCGTTTTGCGCCTGAACGCTTCATATGTTTAACAACACCCCAGCAAAAAAACTGCACATCGGCTATTGGGTGTTTAACAAAGGTACGTATATAAATATGAAGACAAGCGATTAAAACTATAGTAAGCTGTCATCTAAACGGGAGTAATATATATAAACATGCATAAATAGTGAAACCCCTCTAAACCGGACACCCTCGGGACCAAGTAAAATGACCGGTTTCAAGAGGTATCCGGTTTAGAGAGGTTAGGTTCTGTACTGATTTTTAACAAGGACAGTGAAAATGTCCGGTATATGGGGTATTCTGCTTTACAGAGGGTCCGGTTTTGAGAGGTTACACTGCATTTCCGAAATTAAATAAATTAACCAACGACACATCCCCAAATTTCTGAAGACATAATAATAAATATCCAAAAAAAATATTTTTAAAAAAGAAAGAAAGAAAGAAAGAAAAAACAGGAAAGATGTAAAGTTCAAATATAAAGAGTCTTATAAAAAAAATTTAAGGTGTACTGAAAGAACTGGGGTGTTTTCGATAATTAAACGAATACACCCGAGTACCTCCGAATACACCCGAATGTATTTCTAATTCAAATTCATTGCGGTGTGTAACCTTGTGGTTACTGTAATGATATGATTACTGTTCGACGATTTCAGATTAACGACATCTGGAAATCGAAGAGCGCCTCTTCGGAGAAAGAAAAACGTCTTTTGGAAATAAAAGCTCAGACGAAATCTGACGAACTTGCCCTCCTCGAGATCTCCATGAAAGGTCTGAAAAACGAACTGTGCCAGAAGGAGAGACAAGTCGGCGAGCTTCAAGACGCGATCAGCGAGAAGTCGTGCGCTCTCGCGAGACGAGACGAGATCATACAGGACCAAGATGACGTCATCAGACAACGCGACCAGCAGTTCCAGACGCTGCTCGACCAGATCTCACAGAGGGACGAGAATATCCGAGAGTTGCGAGAGACGGTGAGAACGCGAGACGAGCGACTGAGGGAGAAGGACGAAAGGCTCTTTAAGCTTAATTCCAGCATCGACGGAAACCAGCGAGACATCACGATGTTGACCGACAAACTGAAAGACGTCACTGGCCAGCTGAGCGAGAAGGACGCCGTGGTGTCGGTGCTGCAGCAGCAGATAAGCCACAGCGTCCCGCGCGACACTGGCAGCGAGACGGACATCGAAAAGGAAAACGCGGGACTCAAGGAACAGATAAGGACTCTGCAATACGATCTACAGACGGCGAGAGTGGAGAAGGAGGTGTGTCAGGGACATCTGGCCAAGAGCAAACACGCCCTGGAAGAGGCCATCTTGATGTGGGAGAAGGACAAGTCGTCCATGGAGATGAGTCTCAACATAGCAGACGAGAAGATGAGGATCTACGAGACTTTCCCGGGCATGGAAAAGACGGAGGCGGCCGAAGCAATCAGGTCAGACGCGCAGGCGTACTTCAAGGAGAAGGAGGAGCTGGCACGTGACCTCCAGCACGCGCGGAAGGAGCACGAGACCAACGTGAAGGAGACCAAGGAGATGAACGCCAAACTTCAGGTCGAGGTGACCTCGTTGTCGAAGAAGGTCAAGGTCCTGGAAGAGGAGAAGGCAAAGCTGCTGTCGGAAATAGAGAGACTGAGACCGCAGGTTAGCAAAGTTGTATTTCTATGATTTAACACTATGAGACTATCCTTTACGACACTTTTATGTGTATCGCAATATTATGAGTTCTATTATGTTTCCCAAACATTTAAAGGCACTGTGGATATATCAGTGGCTAAACCATGTGTTACCATGGTTTGTGTATTTACTTTTTCCATATAACGTTAAGACATTTATAATTTGATATGATATTTGCCATTTACTGAGTAAATATGCTATCCATATGGTAACAAGCAGGCATGGCAGGTTAAAATCGTGATATGTTCAAAAATTAGAGGGGATTTTTACCAGAAGGAACGCCATGTTCAGGTCGGTGAGGAACATAGCATTTCATTTGTAGATAGTTTTGTTTTGTATATATGTTGTTGTTGTTGGTGTTGTTGATAACGAAAATGTTTATGATATGATGGCCGGTATTTGTGATGATTGTGATGATGGTTTTCATGTAGACATCTCAATGATGATGATCTAGTTGGTCATAATAATAATGAAAAACATGATAGCCATACTTAGTGTGATGATTGTGTGACGACTCTGATTATAGTCATGACTAACACATACATTCGTCAATTCGTTTTGTTGTTCATTCATTCTTTCATGACGTGTGCATTTGTTTACCATAGATACATATTTTTCTCTCCCTCCACAAGGCTGCGATGGCAGCGTACCTTTGACCATGCTCATACTAAAGACAAAATATTATATTTGTTTCTCCGTCTACAAGTCCAAGCTGGCAGTTAACCCGTGCCTATACTTACACTATAGAAAAATACAATGTTATATTTTCTCTACTTCTACAAGGTTGAGATGGCTATAGACATTTGACTATCTCACACCATAGACGTAACATTATATGTCCCCGTCTTCCACAAGGTTGAAATGTCTGTGGACATTTAACTAACCTCAAACAATAGACGTAACATTATATTTTCTCTTCCACAAGGCTCAGATGGCTTTAGACATTTTACTATCTTACACAGTAGACGTGACATTATATGTTCTCTCCTTCCCCAAGTCTGAGATGGCAGTGTACCCTTGCCTATCCTCACACAATAGAAATCATCTTACATATTTTTCTCTCCTTCCCCAAGTCTGAGATGGCAGTGTACCCTTGCCTATCCTCACACAATAGAAATCATCTTACATATTTTTCTCTCCTTGCACACGTCCAAGATGGCAGTGTACCCTTGCCTATCCTCACACAATAGAAATCATCTTACATATTTCTCTCTCCTTGCACACGTCCAAGATGGCAGTGTACCCTTGCCTATCCTCACACAATAGAAATCATCTTACATATTTTTCTCTCCTTGCACACGTCCAAGATGGCAGTGTACCCTTGCCTATCCTCACACAATAGAAATCATCTTACATATTTTTCTCTCCTTGCACACGTCCAAGATGGCAGTGTACCCTTGCCTATCCTCACACAATAGAAATCATCTTACATATTTTTCTCTCCTTGCACACGTCCAAGATGGCAGTGTACCCTTGCCTATCCTCACACAATAGAAATCATCTTACATATTTCTCTCTCCTTGCACACGTCCAAGATGGCAGTGTACCCTTGCCTATCCTCACACAATAGAAATCATCTTACATATTTCTCTCTCCTTGCACACGTCCAAGATGGCAGTGTACCCTTGCCTATCCTCACACAATAGAAATCATCTTACATATTTTTCTCTCCTTGCACACGTCCAAGATGGCAGTGTACCCTTGCCTATCCTCACACAATAGAAATCATCTTACATATTTTTCTCTCCTTGCACACGTCCGAGATGGCAGTGTACCCTTGCCTATCCTCACACAATAGAAATCATCTTACATATTTTTCTCTCCTTGCACACGTCCGAGATGGCAGTGTACCCTTGCCTATCCTCACACAATAGAAATCATCTTACATATTTTTCTCTCCTTGCACACGTCCGAGATGGCAGTGTACCCTTGCCTATCCTCACACAACAGAAATCATCTTACATATTTTTCTCTCCTTGCACACGTCCGAGATGGCAGTGTACCCTTGCCTATCCTCACACAACAGAAATCATCTTACATATTTTTTTCTCCTTGCACACGTCCGAGATGGCAGTGTACCCTTGCCTATCCTCACACAATAGAAATCATCTTACATATTTTTCTCTCCTTGCACACGTCCGAGATGGCAGTGTACCCTTGCCTATCCTCACACAACAGAAATCATCTTACATATTTCTCTCTCCTTGCACACGTCCGAGATGGCAGTGTACCCTTGCCTATCCTCACACAACAGAAATCATCTTACATATTTCTCTCTCCTTGCACACGTCCGAGATGGCAGTGTACCCTTGCCTATCCTCACACAACAGAAATCATCTTACATATTTCTCTCTCCTTGCACACGTCCGAGATGGCAGTGTACCCTTGCCTATCCTCACACAACAGAAATCATCTTACATATTACATATTTCTCTCTCCTTGCACACGTCCAAGATGGCAGTGTACCCTTGCCTATCCTCACACAACAGAAATCATCTTACATATTTCTCTCTCCTTGCACACGTCCGAGATGGCAGTGTACCCTTGCCTATCCTCACACAACAGAAATCATCTTACATATTTCTCTCTCCTTGCACACGTCCAAGATGGCAGTGTACCCTTGCCTATCCTCACACAACAGAAATCATCTTACATATTTCTCTCTCCTTGCACACGTCCAAGATGGCAGTGTACCCTTGCCTATCCTCACACAACAGAAATCATCTTACATATTTCTCTCTCCTTGCACACGTCCAAGATGGCAGTGTACCCTTGCCTATCCTCACACAACAGAAATCATCTTACATATTTCTCTCTCCTTGCACACGTCCAAGATGGCAGTGTACCCTTGCCTATCCTCACACAACAGAAATCATCTTACATATTTCTCTCTCCTTGCACACGTCCAAGATGGCAGTGTACCCTTGCCTATCCTCACACAACAGAAATCATCTTACATATTTCTCTCTCCTTGCACACGTCCAAGATGGCAGTGTACCCTTGCCTATCCTCACACAATAGAAATCATCTTACATATTTTTCTCTCCTTGCACACGTCCAAGATGGCAGTGGACCTTTGAATATGCTCACATTAATGGACACAATAATCTTATATTTTCTCTCCTTCCACAATTAATTGTAATGATGACGATGGTGGAGAAGATGATGATGACGACGATGATGATGATGATGACGACGACGATGATGATGATAACGACGATGGTGATGACAATAATTATGACGATGATGATGATGACTATGATTATGACAATGACGTAAACATTTATTCATTCATTCGTTTGATCAAGTTTTCATTCAATCATTCATTCATTCATTCATTCATTCATTTATTCATTCGTCGATAACTTGTGGATTCTGCGCCATAGACATACTAACATTATATTTTCTCTCCTCCCTCACCCAGTGTGAGATGGCGTACCGTCTGCAGCAGGAGGAGCGTGTGCAGCGCGCGGAGCACCTGGCCGTGAAGGTGCGTTACGAGACGCGCTTCGAGAAGATGACCAACGACTACTCCAAGATGGTCGTCACTGTGGAGAAGCTGCAGCGCGAACGAGACCTCGACAAGCAGATCATCCAGGGTGTGCAGAGAGGACTCGCCCAGTTGAAGGACAACTACACGCACGACCTGCAGCGCTGGGACGACGAGAGGAAGTACCTCGAGAAACAGCTAGCCGAGGTGAGTAGGTTTTGTGTTGGAGGTGAGAAGGTTTAATTTGTGTTAGAGTTAGTGGAGAGTAGGTTTGTGTTAGAGGTAGAGGTGAGTAGAGGTGAGTAGATTTATGTTGGAGGTGAGTAGGTTTTGTGTTAGAGGTGAGTAGGTTTAATTTGTGTTAGAGTTAGTGGTGAGTATATTTGTGTTGGAGTTGAATAGGTTTTGTGTTAGAGGTGAGTAGGTTTAATTTGTGTTAGAGTTAGTGGAGAGTAGGTTTTGTGTTGGAGGTGAGTAGGTTTTGTGTTAGAGGTGAGTAGGTTTAATTTGTGTTAGAGTTAGTGGTGAGTGGATTTGTGTTGGAGGTGAGTAGGTTTTGTGCTAGACGTGAGTAGGTTTAATTTGTGTTAGAGTTAGTGGAGAGTAGGTTTTGTGTTGGAGGTGAGTAGGTTTTGTGTTAGAGGTGAGTAGGTTAAATTTGTGTTAGAGTTAGTAGAGAGTAGGTTTTGTGTTGGAGGTGAGGTTTTGTGTTAGAGGTGAGTAGGTTTAATTTGTGTTAGTTAGTGGAGAGTAGGTTTGTGTTGGAGGTGAGTAGGTTTAATTTTGTGTTAGAGTTAGTGTTGAGTGAGTTTATGTTGGTGGTGAGTAGGTTTGTGTTGTGGGGAGTAGGTTTGTGTTGGTGGTAAATAGGTTTGTGCTAGAGTTTTCGTAGGTTTTGTGTTGGAAGTGAGTAGTTATGTTAGACGTGAGTAGATCTGTGTATGAGGTGAGTAGGTTTCTGTTGGAGGTGAGTAGGTTTGTTTGGAGGTGAGTAGGTTTGTGTTGGAGGCGAGTAGGTTTCTTGTTGGAGATGAGTTTGTGTCTGAGGTAAGTTTGTGATAGGAATGAGTCAGTTTGCGTGAGTTTGTGGTAGGAATGAGTCAGTTTGCATTATAGGTGAATAGGTTTGTGTTGGAGGTGAGTAGGTTTGTAGTAGAGATGAGTAGGTTTGTATTAGTGGTATGTTTGTCTTGGAGGTGAGTAGGTTTGTGTCTGAGGTGAGTAGGTTTGTGTCTGAGGTGAGTAGGTTTGTGTTAGAGGTGGGCAGGGTTGTGTGAGAGGTGAGTGGGTTTGAGGTGGGTAGGTTTGTGTTAGAAGTGAGCAGTGAACATAGCTGCCATATGGGTGAGTAGGTTTTCTTGGAGGTAAGTATGTGTTGGAGGTGAATAGGTTTGTGGTACAAGTGACCATTGAGCATTTAAGATTCATATGTGAGTAGGTTTGTGTTACAGATGAGTAGGTTTGTGTGACAAGTGAGCAGTGAAAATAGTTGATTTAGAGGTGATTAGTTTTTGTTGGAGATGTGATCAGTGAGTATACATGACTTATAAATGATTACGTGTTTGTCAATATTAACACACTATACTTTTTCTTATGAACGATGAATGTAGGAAAGGAACTGTTTTATTTAACAACGCATTCAACACATTTTATTTACGGTTATATGGTGTTTAAAACATATGGTTAAGAACCACACCGATATATAGAGAGAAAACCTGCTGTCGCCACTTCATGAGCTACTCTTTTCGATTAGCAGCAAGGGATCTTTTATATGCACCATCCCACAAACAGAATACTACATACCACGGTCTTTGTTACACCAGTTGTGCAGCACTGGCTGGAACGAGAAATAGCCTTATGGAGCCACCGACAGGGATCGACCCTAAACCGACCGCGCATCAAGCGAGCGCTTTACCACTGGGCTACGTCCCGCCCCTATGGGCAGAAAGAAGAAACACGTGAAGAGAGGCTATAACGTCAGGAAATGAGGTTACAAGATGGGGGGGGGGGGGGGGGAGAGAGACCAGACATTTCACAAATAATTGTGCGCTGTGAGAAAACCGCTAACGTTTAAGATAACCGTTTGGTTGTTGGGGAGGACTACCAGTCTACGGTTCCATGGTTGGACTCGGTTCACGATGTTCCGTGCTGAGATAATCGGTGTAGCTAATAACAGTCTCGACCATCACGCCGCTAGCCTGCTCTCTCACGCAGGGTATGTCTGCAATCCAAACTAATTACATATCGTCTCGGACAGACGGTAACGATAACTCATCTGTGCAAAAAATGCATTACGCCAAACAGATAAATACATCTGTTAAAGATACTATTTCTCCTGTTCAGAATTATACAGCTTTTGTTGTTGTTCTTTCAAACGAACTTCTGCATGTTACTGAAGGTAAAGTTTGTTTTGTTTAACGACCCCACTAGAGCACATCGACTGATTAATCATTCACTATAGATAATGATGCACGATAACTAGTTTAACGTGCCCATATACCACTAGGGTTTTGAACACTCCCATCCCGAGTCGGACCTCCGATAAGATCGGTGACTTGACTCGGGATGGAGGGGGGAGGGCATTGTAGAGTTAAAATTGGGCAGAATTTTGAAAATAGCAATTAGTAAAGAAGAAAAAAAAGTTACAAGCCAAAAAAAAAAGAATAGTATGCTCGGCCGAATATTTATATAATTTGGAGCATTTTAGGACAGTCCAAAATTAAATGAGAGAAAGAAGAGAGGATCGGACTATTTAATAATATTAAAAAAAAAAAGTAATTTCGGAATAAAAATTTTAAGTCCGATCGATATGTCCACGTGAGTGGCCTCGTTAAGGCCGTTTGGGTGCGAGTGCGCTGGGGCGGATCTGGGGGGGGGGGGTCCAAGGTGTTCGGGACCCCCCCCCCCTCAAATTTGAGAAGTGCCCCTTTTATTTAGGATTTTTAGTTTTTTTACAAATTTATTTATTCTGTCAATGTATAGAACACTGTAGAATACGTCTGCCAGCGTCCCTGTTGTAGCACTATTATATTATGGTCCATGTGAACCGTGTGTAATTTTTCAATAGTGCCTTTTCATAATGTTATGGTGCCCTTTTTGTCTTGGACCCCCCCCCCCCCCCTCCTCATCAGGGAAGCTGGATCCGCCCCAGGTGCGAGTGCGAATAATGTTTACATGCTCATATACCACTAGAGTTTCGAGCATATCCGTCCCGGGGCCTGTCTCTGGATAGCCAGGGGCTTGTCCCGGGACAGAAAAAAATTAAGCGGACAATTTTGAAATTTATATCCAAAAATTAAATAGTGGGCCTTTAAAATTTTGACGCGCATCTCTAATTAATATAATTAATAAAGAAAATTCTACTCATTAAATTTGGTCGCTAAATTAGATCGGGTGGTCAACAAGAAATTAGATAAGATCGGTGGCCTGACTCTGGATGGGGGGGGGGGGGGGGGGGGGGGGTTAGAGTTAAAAATGGGCAGAATGTTTAAAATAGCAATTAGTAAAAACGTTAATAGAATTTAAAAAAAGAGAAAAAGTTACAAGCCAAAAACAAAAAGAATTGACTGCTCGGTCGAATATTTATATAATTTGGAGCATTTTAGAAAGACAGTCCAAAAATAAATAAGAGAAAGAAGAGAGGATCGGATATTTTTTTTTAAAAGAAGTAATTTCGACATAAACTTTTGAACGAAGGTCTAAAAGTTTAAAGTCGGATCTATGTCCACGTGAGTGGCCTCGTTAAGGCCGTTAGAGTCCACAGCTTGTAGGGACGAGATGAGTTGCATCCCGTCAAGAAAACCCCTAGATTGACAGTCAATAGACGTTGAAGGTGTAGTGCTGTGCTGAAATACAGATCCTGAGAAGCCGGATCCGTCTGAACGAGAGAAAGAATCAGACTAGGGTATAGTCCAGTCGTCATGGGTTGGTATAATGGTGCGGACGGGCCCGACTCCGGAGGATACGAGATGGTATCACAATAAAACAAAGTAAAGTCTAAAAAAGAGTAGTAAGGGCCGACCCCGCTTCCTATTTCTTCTTAAAGTGGGGAGGTCAGTCTTCCAGTGCTGTTAGGGCAGACTCGGACATGTAGAGACTAAACGCGAACAACCGTGGCGTTCTGCAGAATAGCCGTCATACGAGTCACAAAAAAAGAAAAAAAAGTCAACATAGTCAGACGGAGAAATGACGTGGAGGCAAGGAATCTCGCTAGAAAAAAGAATCCAACCTGCTGGTGCAGACTGTCGAAACGAGAAGCGTTCCAGCGTTCAATCAGTTCCAATGGCCGCATACATCCCAGTAGAAAACTTCACTTCGCTGACAAAAACAAGGAAGTGAAGGATCCCCAAGTCGAGCCGTGAAAGCACGTGCAGTGTGCACAAGCGAAACAAACACGTCTTACCGCATCCAGCTCCAGACTGGAAATGTTCACTATAGAATTGGTCCACTTCACTAGTGAACCCGAGAGTACTTATAAACGTTGTACATCAAAGGTCGTGGTATGCGCTGCAGAGTCTGCTGGAATGTGCATTAAAATGCCATTGACAGATAATCTAGAAGTATCTTATGTGGCAGAGCTGATTGTTTCTCTCTACTAAAAAGAAAGCGGGACTGAACTGAATATCGCTAGTCAAAGAATTATTTTAAAAATGTAAATAATGAGAGAGAGAGAGAGAGAGAGAGAGAGAGAGAGAGAGAGAGAGAGAGAGAGAGAGAGAGAGAGAGAGAGAGGGGAGGAGGGGGAGGGGGAGGGGGAGGGGGTGGGAGTGGTTGTGGAAAGAGACGGATGATTGCGGGGAAAGGAAGACAGAAGTTAGTTTGTTTTGTTTACCGACACCACTAGAGCACATTGATTAATTAATCAACGGCTATTGGATGTCAAGCATTTGGTAATTCTCACTCGAAGTCATCAGAGAAACCACAGACGGGAAAGTACATACCACGGTCTTTGACCAGTTGTGGTGCACTGGTTGGAACAAGAAGATCATAGGCAGAAAGAAAGATGGAGAGAGAGATGGGAGCTGGACAGGGGTCGTACCAGAATTCACGAATCCATAAAACTACACCTTCACCGACATTCACTTAAGCTGACGAACTCGTGACGTTACCGTTATATTTTCACGGAAAACACAAGCTACTAATGAAGAAATTCGATAGCCGATATTTGTGTGGGGAAATCACGTGGAATGCCTGCCGCTAGTTCATGCTGCCGAATTCTTCACCGTGACTAACCGCAACATTCCTACTCTGGCAATAAACCTGCTATAACATGCCTAGCCATGAGGAGATGTACATCAGGGCCCTGTTCCACGAAGCGATCTTAGCACTAAGATCACCTTATTGCATAAGGTAGCTATGCACTTAAGGTGATCTTAGGGCTAAGATTGCTGTGTGGAACGGGCCCCAGTGATAGAGTGCTCGTTTCACTTAAGATGGGATGCAGATTTTCTTTTTTCCAACAACGGTTCCACGAGAGGATCGTGCACGTCAGTGTTGGGAGCGCACGTGCGGCAGTAATGATTATCTCAGATGTCTACGAACGTCCAGTTGTCCTGTCGTAACGCTCTTACAACTCGATTCTCGTCGTGTGCACCTCCTACGACCGATTTATCCGAGGGCACACGTTTTAAGTCGGGAATGGTGGAAATTACAACGCAAACAGTTGGCCAACTTCGTCGTAACAGCTGATGGTCTGAGCCTAGCATTACAGTCCACTTCCCGAAAATACATTGTCGTTATCCTCCTCTTCCTCCTTGAACTTATCATGAGCTACATTGTTTCGTCATCATATTTTCGTACTCATTGTCGTCGTCATCATCATCATCAGTATCATAAGCAGCAGTAGTAGCAGCACAATTATCATAAGCATCATTTCGTCATTACCATTTCGTAATCATCATCATCATCATCATTGTCATCATTTCAGCAGTCTTAATCATTTCGTTATAGTTAATTTTGTCATCATCATTTCGTCGTCCACCACCACCGGTACCACAATCATTATCATAATCATCATTATCATTCCGTCATCATTATTATCATCATCATTCCGTCATCATTTCAAGTCATAATCATTTCGTCGTCCACCACCACCACCACCACCATCATCACCACCATCAGCATTACCTGCACCGCCACGACCTTAGACGCATCAGCAGTCTAAAATAATGGAAGACAACATTACGTAATGTCTCTTGGAAAATGGGGATTCGATCCTGCAATCCTATCGTACCTCTCTACAAACGCTATAACCTCTGAACCACAATTCCACCCCCCCCCCCCCCACCCCCCACCCCCCGCAGCAAACTGGCACCACGTAACAACAGTGGGCCGGGACGTAGTCCAGTGGTAAAGCGCTCGCTTGATACGCGGCCGGTCTAGGGTCGATCCCCGTCGGTGGACCCATTGGGCTGTTTCTTGTTCCAGCCAGTGCTCCACAACTGGTGTAACAAAGGCCGTGGTGTGTATTATCCTGTCTGTGGGATGGTGCATATAAAATATCCCTTGCTGCTACTCGAAAAAGAGTAGCCCATGAAGTGGCGACAGATGGTTTCCTCTCTCAATATCTGTGTGGTCCTTAATCACATGCCCGACGCCATATAACCGTAAATAAAATGTGTTGAGTGCGTCGTTAAATAAAACATTTCCTTCCACATAACACCACGAATGGTATACCAAAGAACGTGGTATGTGCTATCCAGTCTGTGGGATGGTGCATATAAAAGATCCCTTACTACTAATGGGTAAATGTAGCGGGTTTCCTCTCCAAGACTATATATCATAATTATCAAATGTTTGCCATCCAATAGCCGATGATTAATAAATCAAAATGCTCTAGTGGTGTCTGTAAACAAAAACGTTTAACTGTTCCCATCATCATCATCATCGTTTTGTCATCATCATTTCGTGTACATCACCACAGCCACAACGTTAGAAACACAACATCCCAATGTGTTTCCGAGACTGGGATTCGATCCTACAAACCCATCATACCTCCCTACAAGCGCTCTAACCACTGAACCACAAATTCCACCACCACCACCACCACCCCTCCTCCCACACCAAATTGGCACCACGTGACCTAGCCAATCTTCTCCGTAGACTTTTCTGCGAGGTGTTTTATGACGGAAACAGGTGCGGTGAACCACTGCTCGCCAACTTAATGAAATAGTTACAGTTTACCACGCGGTTTACCCTCCCGTGTGATCCCAGCGGCGAAGTCGTTATTGACACTTTACGGTAATTCGAACACGTGCTATATTTAGACTCACTTTCTGTGGTTTCGTGTTGTTGCGAGGAAAGAGCCGCAAAAATGCTGCCAATTTAATTTCGTGACTAGTGCTTTCGCGATTTTCAGTCTGTGGCGGTACATGTGTGTCACTCGTTAAACTTCGGTACACGCGGCAGTGACTTATGTAATAGTATTATATAACGGGGCAACTTGGGTTAAAACAGTGTACGATACTCAACAAAATTAACAAAGGGTTAGAGAATGTTTCGCGCTTTTTTTTTATATGTGGTACAAAGTACATTCTTCTTTTTCTTTCCTTTTTTTCTTTCTTTTCTTTTCTTATTTATTATTTTTTTTATTTTATTTTTTTTATTTATTTATTTATTTATTTATTTATTTATTATTATTATTATTATTATTATTTTATATTTTGGTGTGTGTGTGTGTGTGTGCGTGCGTGCGTGCGCGTGCGTGTGCGTGCGTGCGTGTGTGTGTGTGTGCGTGCGTGCGTGCGTGTGTGTGTGTGTGTGTGTTTGTTGAAGAAAGTGAATCTAAATTAATAAAGGGCCGGTAGATGTTTGGCATTATTGTTTATATGTGGTATAAAATACATTCTTCTTCTTTTCTTTTTTTTTCTTTTTTTTTGTTATTATTATTATTATTATTATTATTATTAATTAAAAAAACAAACATTGGTGGGGGTTGATGTTGTTTTTGGGGATTGTTTTTTTTTTCTATATCATTTAAAAAAAAAGAACAAAAAAAATTAATAATAATAAAAAAGATTGCATGCAGTGCCGGTCAAAATTTATTTTAGAATGTTTAAAAATCATCTTTAATCAACACCTGCTCATATGTTATTATAATGCTAGCAAACACTGACAAACATGTTTACTGGTCCTAAATTAATTTTGTTGGGTATAACAGTGTCCGTTTTAAGCAGTTTATTGACTAAAATTGAGCTGTGGGGCGGGGCGTAG
Source organism: Gigantopelta aegis (assembly GCF_016097555.1). NCBI lineage: Eukaryota > Metazoa > Mollusca > Gastropoda > Neomphalida > Peltospiridae > Gigantopelta > Gigantopelta aegis. Next base: position 14,562,179 of record NC_054705.1, read on the forward strand.
CCTAACGGTAAATGTCTAGGATCGATCCCCGTCGGTGGGCTTACTGGGCTATTTCTCGTTCAAGCCAGTGCACCACGACTGGTATATCAAAGACCGTGGTATCTGCTATCCTACCTATGAGATGGTGCATATCTTATGGACAGGATAGATCGCTTACTACTAATGAAAACATATAGCGAGTTTCCTATCTAAGATTATATGTCAAAATTACCAAATGTTTGACATCCAATAGCAGATGTGCTCCAGTAAAACTAAAACACTTAAAAAAAGAAGAAGCAAAAAACAACAAAAAAACAAAAAGAAACAAACAAAAACAACAACCTGATCTGTAAAATGCATTGCACATGCCACATGCATTGGTCGGGAGCGGATCCAAGGGTTTGCGAGGGCTGCGAAAGGGGAGGGGGCGGCATGGGCGGGAGGGGGCGCCTTGCAGTAAGTATTTTTTCATGTATCATTTTACATGTATAATGATCTTCGCTCAAATAAAAGTTTGTTATTGTTAGTGTTGCTGCAGTTGTTGTTGTTGTTGTTGTTGTTGTTGTAGTAGTAGTAGAAGTAGTTGTTGTTGAAGCGCTAGTTATTAACTGTTGCTCAGTAAAAAAAAAAAAAAGGTTTTTCGTTGCGTCACTACAGGACTTTTTTCTGTAATACGATTCATTTGAAACCGACTTTTACTTCGCTGTTAATCTATGGCACGATACGTCCTATACTTACACACCACTTGATACACGTGTAAGCTCGGCGTTTATCACCGCTAGCTGGCAGACACCAGAGTAATTGCTCAGAAGATATTCCAAGACAAACAGACCTACAGGTAAATTAAGCCAAAAACACGTCAAATTAAAGCTGCCATATCGAGAAACCCTTCGAGATTGAAACACAGACAAGACGGAACATTTCTGTTGCTGTAAATCAAAGATCGCATTTAATTTTCTTGTTTCATTATTCATTGATTATTTGGGTTGGATTTTCGTTTGGGGCGAGAAGTAGTCCAATGGTAAAGCGCTCGCCTGATGCGCAGTCGGTCTAAGATCGATCCCAGTCGGCGGGACCATAGGGCCGTTTCTCGTTCCAGCCAGTGCACCGCGACTGGTATATCAAAGGTCGTGGTACGTGCTATCTTGTCCGTGAAATGTCGCATATAAAATACCCCTGGCTACTAATGGGAAAATATACGGGTTTCCTCTTTGTTTCTTAGCGGAGGAACAAGGTGATTCGTATTCCGTAAAAAGATTCAAGTGCCCCCCCCCCCCCTCCCCCCGCTTGGGATGCCCTTTAAGGCTTTTTGACGAGTTGGTTCATTTGTCTTTTCCCCGTTAGTCCACCCCCACACCATGCAAAAATATGAATAATGCATTTTGTGTCAAAAACACCAGAATGACCAAAACACTTTGGATGTGTGGAAATTAATAATCTAAACTATAAAATCACAATAAAGTTTGATTTCAGCTATGAAATTCGGCTCCAATAGTGATAAAAACAACAACAACAACAACAACAAAAACCACCAAAAAAAAACCCGCCGAAGTGTTTAAAAACTAGAGTTTATCACCTTCACATCTATCGTTCCAATGGGCCACTTTTGCCGAGGTGATAAGACGCTGGAGCCTAGTAGAGCCAAAAAGACCTTTGTGTTTTAGGCCCCTGGGCTATTGCACTGCGAGATCGCAAAGTTGCGAGAGTTTAGTGAATTAGGACCCAGGACTATCAAATGCCGTGCGAATGGGTGCAGTAGGTTCAAGACTTGATAAGTTTTAAAATTGTGGATAATTCTGGGGATTTTTAATTTATATTTTTATTTAAGATTGAAGAATCGCAGGACATAGTTGAGAGTCTGCGGAAGAAGACCCAGGAACTGATAGAGAGAATCGCGGACCAGGAACGACTCCGGACCGACATGATTAACAAGTTCGCCATGGACAGGTCGAGCTGGGAGATAGAGCGAGCAGGCATGCAAAGTCGAATAAACCAGGTAGAGTGTTAATATCACGAACAGTTATAATCTATATAAAATAACAGCAATGTCATCATCACTAGCACTATCACCCCCTCCACTATTACCATCAGCGTTATTTCAATTTCTTTATCGACTTTCAATCTAATTAAAATTAGCTCCACTATTACATGTGGATCTTACAGCAGCCCGTTGGAGCTTATGTCCAGTTGACCTTTCATTCGACCAATCAAAACCTTACTTGCAAAATCATGCCAATGATTTGAAAAGAATTTGAAAACATTCGGGATTATGCCGAGGGTATACGAAATGATTCGGGTGAATTACTAAGTATGCCGGAAACTAATTGCAATATAAAATTTTATATAAAATTCGTTTCAAGACGAAAAAAAAAAACCTGTGATAGTATAGCCATAAAATCTGTTTATACTAGTATACAATCCAGAGTTTATTACTGTACTTTTCCCCCTGTTTTTTCAATGTTGAAATAGACCAACAAGTTCGCCTATTGCATAAACATTCTCTCCCGATATTTTTTGAATTTGCATGCTCCAGAATAACGCTATAAAAGGCGAAGTGCACTTGGTCGATATTTAAATTGTTATTTATAGCTGAAATGTCACCTGGACATGGGAGTCCACGCAATGCTGTTATATATACTGGTAGACCAGTAGAGCTAATTTTAATCAGATTGATTGATTTTGAGCTACAAAGCTCATCAGTACAAAATAATGATGTATACGTACAGGTAAATAGTGGTGATGTACATAAATAGATATAATTACGAGCTGTGGAGAGTGCATAAAAAGAACTATTCAATACAACTATTTCTCAAATTTGTAGCATCACAACCTTCACCGTTATCATAATACCACAATCTTCACCGTCATCATCATCATGTTCATTACCTCCACCGTCATCACATATCAGCAGGATCATCATCACCACCACCACCACTGGCAATATCAGCATAAACAACAACAACATCAGCATCATCATCAACAACAGTAGTAGTAGCAACAACAACAATAAATTAGTTGGATTTTAATATCATAACTCGTCGTATACATATCTATTTAGCAACAACAATAACAACAACAAAACATAATAACATACCATATCAGACACGTCGGAGCAGGTGGCTGGGGGCCCTAGCTCCCCCTCTCAATAATTCTGAATAAACAAAAATATTATTGGTATTAAATCTTAAAGCAGAGATGAATTTTATTTGTAGAATGCAGGAAATTGCATTTCAGGACATAGGTTTTCAAAATTTTACAGGGGAGCATACTTACGAACCCCTTAGAAACTTTGCTTTGCGCCCTCGATTTCAGTCAGCACCACAATGTCTACTTGCTTCCGCCATGCCTGCATATACAAAACAATCTACTTAATTAATAAACGAATTAATCGTATGTTATATTTCAACAGATGGAAGAAAAGCTATCTGTGACGTCACGAGCGCAAACTCGAGTCAGCAGCATGGAAACTGCGTGGGAAAAAGAACGCGAAGAACAAAAACGCCTACTGATTAAAGCCCACAACCTTGCCCTTGACCTTCAAGAGCAGCTGAAGTCACGTGATGAAGCATTTTCGCACGAACGTAAAGAATTAGTCAAACAGTTTGAAGGAGAGCGTCAAAAATGGTCGAAAGATCGAAAAGACAAAGACAGGAAAATATTAGAGGTAAATTAAAAAATTCGACAAGTAGGTTTAGAAGGTCGAGTGCTTGTGGCCGTTTGCAAGACTGGTTCCTGCGCCAAACCTTAAATGAATGTAACAGGATAGGATACAATGGAAACCAGTCAAACTGTATGCGAGCGCTCTCTTCTCTGAATATTCAAGGCTGATCGCTCAATAGACTGGTTTTAGCGTCCAGAGTTAAATAAATATGGCAGGATAGGATACACTATATATAATTTATTACATTAAGTATTACAATGGAAACAAGTAAAACTGTACGCGAGCGCTCACTTTCCTGAACACGCTACTGAGGTGCATATGATTAAAAGGTCGGGTGCTCGAGGTCGCTCGAGGTCGCTCGCTAGGTAAAGTAACGCGCCTGTACCGGTGTTAAATGAGCGTAACTAGAAAATATAAGATAAGATTACATAACATAATATAACATAAGGTGGAAAATAATTAGATTGAACGCTCTCCCCACTGAACACGCAACATATCTTACTGTTCGCTTCTTCCTGCTCACCTATGCTGGATCTGACGTGAGCCAATACCAGTTTTTAGCACAGATAAATGGTTCGTCGCGAGCAGTCATTCCGATTAGTTAAGCTGCTGGAATATTTATCCCAGCGGTGTTTTCATTGGTCCAATTAATGAAAGGTCATCAAGACACGTGATATCATTATATTCTCTTAGATCTACTGACGGAAACTTACAGGGCGGATTGGCGATAAGATATGATTTTGGGAATATAAAGGGGCGAGTGCAGGATGTTTCCAGGGAGGGGGTCTAACGTCTAAAAAGGGGCACCTACCGTAATATTCTGGGAGGGTGTGCAACGTCTAAAAAGGGGCACCTACCGTAATATTCTGGGAGGGTGTGCAACGCCTAAAAAGGGGCACCTACCGTAATATTCTGGGAGGGTGTGCAACGTATAAAAAGGGCACCTACCGTAATATTCTGGGAGGGTGTGCAACGTCTAAAAAAGAGGGTGTGCAACGTCTAAAAAGGGGCACCTACCGTAATATTCTGGGAGGGTGTGCAACGTATAAAAAGGGCACCTACAGTAATATTCTGGGAGGGTGTGCAACGTATAAAAAGGGCACCTACAGTAATATTCTGGGAGGGTGTGCAACGTATAAAAAGGGGAACCTACCGTAATATTCTGGGAGGGTGTGCAACGTATAAAAAGGGCACCTACAGTAATATTCTGGGAGGGTGTGTAACGTATAAAAAGAGGCACCTACCGTAATATTCTGGGAGGGTGTGCAACGTATAAAAAGGGCACCTACAGTAATATTCTGGGAGGGTGTACAACGTATAAAAAGGGCACCTACAGTAATATTCTGGGAAGGTGTGCAACGTATAAAAAGGCCACCTACAGTAATATTCTGGGAGGGTGTACAACGTATAAAAAGGGCACCTACACTATTCAAAAGTACTCTAATGTGTATTAAATATGGCAATAATGTCCCGAAACATGAAGCAGACGAAGATAGTACATTCCCTCCACTAAACACAAATACATTCATTGATTCGGTTGCTATACTTTGGATTTTTCGGGGCACTTCGAAATTCGAGGACTGAGGCACAACCCCAGAACTTTCCCTTTATCTTTCAGTAAAAGTAGCCAGAGTTGGGATAGCGGGTTTCCTCTCTATACTCGGTCGGTTGAGTGCTCGCCTGTGGTGCTTGCGTCACATGATCGAACCACCTCGGTGCACCCATTGGATTGGCTGGGTTTTTCTCGTTCCAACAAGTGCACCACAACTGCTCACGGGCCGTGGTATGTACTTTCCTGTTTGTGGGAAAGTGCATTTAAAAGATTCCTTGCTGCATTAGGAAAAATATAGCGGGTTTCCTCCGATGACTACGAGTCAGAATTACCAAATGTTTAACATCTAATAGCCGATGATTAATGAATGAATGTGCTCCAGTGGTGTCGTTAATCAAAATAAACTTTAAATATGTATTCTAGATGTCTAAATAACTGTAACTGTGGTTTAAACTGTGCAAAGTTATCTATAATCATTTCATTTCAACTTATTTTCGTGCTTATATCCAATTAAGGTTCAATCACGCAGTCCTGGGCACACACCTCAGCTATCTGGGCTGTCTGTCCAGAACAGGTTGTTAGTTGGTTAGTGACAGAGAAGAGCGTGTAGTGACCATACACCTACCCACTGAGTCGTTAAAACCTCGCTGTGGGTGGGAGCCGGTACCGGGCTGCGAACCCTGTACCTACCAGCCTTATGTCCGATGGCTTAATCACAACGCTACCGAGGCCGGTTGTCTGTAATAAAATATATCTACGTTATTTCTGATCTTTGACACCTCATCTCTTCAGACAAAAGGTTAAGCACTGCTCCGGGTGAGGTAACACGATTCCCCCTAATCCTAACGGTATTCTTCAGAAGGTCTCGACCCGAAGTTTATTCTCTGAGAGCACCTCTCGGCGTTTAGTTGGAGTGGGTCCAAATTATTCTAGAAGAATTTTACCGCCTCAGTAACGTAGTGGTTAATCCGCGGACCGTATGCTATGCCAGCCATCCTTCCTCGCCCGCCCTAATACGCAATTCTTGCACGGCAGGCCTCTGAGAATTAAAAGTCTGCGCGACCGATTTATCTGTTACGCAGAAATAAACCCATGTTCCAAATTTCCTTTTTGCGTAACCCGTTATATCCAAGTAAATGGTGATCGAAATTTTGCGCGAACAAAAAATGGGTTACGCAAATTAGATTTGCGCGAGCAACGCGAGAACGAAATGATCGCTCTCGCAATTTTTTCGCTCACCCTAATATAAAATTCTTGGACGGAATCTAACGTTAGAGAAGCGCTCGCCATAGGTGCATGGGTTAAAGAATCAATTCCCCTCGGTGGGTCTATTCTCTGAAATAAAAAAATTCCCAACCAGTGCCCCACGACTGGTATATCAAAGGCCGCGGTATATGCTGTTCTGTCTGTGAGCAAGTGCGTATAGATGATCCCTTGCTGTTAATGGAATTGAAATATAGTTGGTTTTCTCTGACTATGTGACACTATGACCAAACGTTTTACATCCAGTAATCGATGATCAATAAAGTTTGTTTTGTTTATCGACACCACTAGAGCACATTGATTTATTTATCCTCGGCTAGTGGATGTCAAACATTTGGTGATTGTGACATATAGTCTTAGAGAGGAAACTCGCTACATTTTCCATCAGCAGCAAGGTTTTTTTTTATAGGTACCTTGCCACAGACAGGACAGCACATACCACGGCCTTTGATATAAAAGTCGTGGTGCACTGGCTGAAACAAGAAATAGTCCAATGTGCCCACCGACGGGAATCGATCTCAAACCGACCGTGCATGGGGCGAGCGCTTTACCACTGGGCTAGGTCCCGCACACTTAGTTGTATTAAATGCGACTGTTTAATGGTGTGCAAGCGCATTATAAGTTCGATATTTCCGATTTATCTATGCAAAGATTGTGTGTGGAATCGATTAATAATAATTTGTAGTTATTTATCCAAATAAATGGAAGAATTTAGCGAAATGTGTCATTTGTATATTTGATATTCACCTTTTTTTAGGGCGCGAGTGCAGAGGGGAGGTTGGGGATCGAAACCCCTCGCCCCCATTTACATCTCTTTTTCTATCAATGTATTTTCTGGGGGAACATAAGCCGAGATAAATTAAAAGTTCGCTCGCCACATTCTAGATCCCCTCCTTCATAATATCTGGATACGCACCTGCCTGCTTTTAAACACTATAACAGTCAGGATTGAAAATCTGATGAGTGAAATAACCTAAGTGAAACACCTAACAGTCGTAATTTAAAATGTGCTGGGGTGTCAATAAACAAACATTCCTTTCCTTCCGTTTCTAGCTGGAGTCTTGCGGGAAGAAACTGGTCTCCTTGCAGAAGAAGCTCAAAGACTTGCAGGAGAAGTGCGAGCGAGAACATGAAGGAGCCGTGAAGGAGAAGACGGAACTCTTACATCGCCTAGCAACCGAGCGCCACGCCCACTCCAAGGACGCGCATAGGGTGGAGGAAATTTTAAATGGGGTATGTAATACTTGTTTTTTTTTATTAAAGGTGCAATCTCGCCTCATTCGTTGACGCCAAGAATTTTTTTAAAAGGGTGTGGTTTGTGTGTGTGTGTGTGTTTGTGTTTGTGTGCGCCTGTGCGTGCGTGTGCGCGTGTGCGTGCGCGTTTGTGTGTGTGTGTGCGTGTCAGTGTGTGTGTGTGCGTGTGCGTGCGTGCGTGTGCGTGTGTGTGCGCGTGTGTGTGTGTGTGTTTGTTTTTGTTAATGACGAAGAACATTTTAGGAATGATTTTTAATATATTTTTCAAGATGAAGAACTGGAAAAGAGGCAAACAATAAGTACAATAATAAAAACAAAAGTAAAATGCCAAAAAGAAGGGTGTTCCCAATCCCGACCCTTCTGGTAACTTTTTTTTTCTAAACCTTTATTACCCCCAGATCACTGGCAATGTCAAGGTCGGAGTGCCTTGAATCATCGTCTTAAAATTATGGTATCTACGAGTACTCGAGCACGTGTCGAGGCTAGGAAGACTTAGTCCATTCACAGGACTCGAAAGACTCGTGCAAGATGGAATACAATGATCAACTATAATACAGTGGACAATGTAGGACAATAATTTCAGTAGTAGATAATCAACGATGTAAGTTACACAATAATTATATAATCATGCGCCAGTTTCTCTTTTCAAATTGGCCGTCCGTCCTTCACAACACTGAACATATCAACTGGAATTAAGATGCATAATGCTGTTGCTATTTTACTTTATTCCTTAGTCTCATTATCATCTAGTGTAAGTGTCGGGTACTCGGGTCCGGGTCGAGTACAATATTGTGGACTCGTGGAGGCCCTACTTATAATATACATCAATAATAAAATTATAACATGATTATGTATACATGTATATTAACATGGTAACTTGTTTGCGCCACCTTAACATATGCTATAGTTTACTAAAGAAACCACAAATAAAAGAACAGCTTTAATAAATTTATGCTTTGTTTTTTCGAAATCAGCTGATATTGATACTTGTTTTGATTCAACAAACAAGTCCCTTCACTATCTTCTTGATACTCCGGGGTAAATAATGGTGTCAGAAGTCGGATCGTCGGAATGGTTATCAACGCATTAACATGTTTAAAAGAATCCGGGGGTGGGGAGTGGGGTGCACTGGCAGTTCACACCCTCCCCCGAATTAACAATTCCCCTGTGTTTAGTTCGGACTATGTCTTAGTCTAGTCGACAGGGTGTTTCTGGAAGAATATCGCCTTTATAAATACAACGCATGCTTGATTATTTTGGAGTAATTTAGGTACCCTAGAAAAACACTTCAGGTTGCAACCGCCCCTTCGGTTCTTAATGTTCGAAGATATGATTGTTGCTCCCCACATCCCCAAGAGAAAAGAAAACTAGCTACGGCATTATGGTAATATGCATATTTATATTATTGCAACTGACCTTAAATAGAGCAATAGTTAAAAGTCAAATTTTGTTTTGTTTAACGACACCACTAGAACACTAATTAATCATCGTCCATTGGATGTCAAACATTTGGTAATTCTGACTCGTAGTCATCAGAGGAAACCCGTTACATTTTTTCTAATGCAGCAAGAGATCTTTTATATGCACTTTCCCACAGACAGGAAAGCACATATCACGGCCTTTGTCCAGTTGTGGTGCACTGGTTGCAACAAGAAAATACCACTTAGCTGAATAGATCCACCGAGGCGAGAGCAATAGATCCAAATACTTGGTTACTCAGTCTTTGTAGACTTAGTGAACTCGCGTATTCACCACAAACTGACCACGCCAATCTTGATGAACTTATTTCCCTATTCTACATAATTTCTCGCTCCAGCCAGTGCACCACGACTGGTACATCAAAGGCCGTGGTATGTGCTATTCTGTCTATGGGATGGTGCATATAAAAGATCCCTTGCTGCTAATCGAAAAGTGTAGCCCATGAAGTGGCGACAGCGGGTTTCCTCTCTCAATATCTGTGCAGGGGTGGAAAATTATTTTATAAATGTACTTGCCCTCGAGTAAAAACTAAAAGGTTACTTGCCCTGAATTGTACAATACTTGCCCAGATTTTTATGTGATGAATGTTGAATTTTTAAGTGAATAACATATATAAAGAAACGTTTTGATTTGCATGATCTTTATTTGTTTACTTTAATCCACTGATTTTGTTTAAGTTCTGGTCCACCTTCAGCCGTATCAGATTTTAAAGACAGGATATGGCGTGTACCCTGGGCACTTTGAATCCGGCTAGGCCATTCCCTTACAGCAACTCTAGGGCAGAAATCTCTCAGTCCATGTGCTATTATTGTCAGAGTGTTTTCAAGTGTCTCTTGGTTTAAAACAGTCCCGTGGTTCGTCTTGACTAAGTTCATAATAGAGAACATTCTGTCACATTCATCAAAGGAAACCCGCTACATTTTCCTAATGCAGCAAGGGATCTTTTATATACATCATCCCAGAGACAGGACAGCACATACCACGGCATATACCTGTCGCGCTGCACTGTCTGGAATGAGAATGTGGTAAAAAAAAGTCTCCAACTTATAGGGAAAAGGTCTCCAAATATGGTAAAAAGGTCTCTAAATTATGGCAAAAAAGTCTCCAAATTATGGTAAAAAGGTCTCCAAATTATGGTAAAAAGGTCTCCAAATTAGCACATTTTGCCGAATATCTCTATCGTTTTCCCCGAGTTTAAGGATTTACCCCTGTCTCTGTACAACACAAAGTCCATGGGATTACTTTTCGACGTTCTTTACAGTTCGTTCGACTCAAAGAACTGGGTACACTGATAGCCCACGAGGGGGAAGGGAAGATGACGTCATCAACAGACGGCAGACGAGTCACGGGTACTGGTACAGCGGGCACGGACAAGTCTAAAGTGATCGACCAGGTCAGTTGGTTAATTAGACCCGGTTGGTTAGTGGTTGAGAAATCAGCCGAGAAGAGATGTGTCAAAGGATCAACCGTCCACGTTAGACTGGTTATCTTCCATATCTCCTTTCTCTGTGTCTCTATCTGTCTCTCTCTCTCTCTCTCTCTCTCTCTCTCTCTCTCTCTCTCTCTCTCTCTCTCTCTCTCTCTCTCTCTCTCTCTCTCTCTCTCTCTCTTTCTTCTGTCTCTCGCTTTCTCTCTCTACTCTGTCTCTCTATCTCTAATCTGTCTCTCTTTCCCCCCCCCCCTCTCGTCCCCTCCTCCCTCTCTGCCTGCCCCTTTCTCTCTCTCTGTCTGTCTGTCTGTCTCTCTGTATGTCTGTCTCTCTCTGTGTCTGTTCTCTGTCTCTCTCTCTGTCTGTCTCTCTCTCTGTCTGTCTGTCTCTCTCTCTGTCTGTCTGTCTGTCTGTCTCTCTCTCTCTCTCTCTCTCTCTCTCTCTCTCTCTCTCTCTCTCTCTCTCTCTCTCTCTCTCTCTCTCTCTCTCTCTCTCTCCCTCTCTGTCTTTCTCTCTGTATATTAACATAATTAATCAGCTATTTTAATGTATACATTTTAAGAAATGAAAATTAATCACCTATTTTAATAAATAATATACATACTAGCATTACATTTTTGTGTAGAGAAAGAGAAAAATAAATGCAATATTTATTCAGGTAATTACTTAGTTAATTTATATATATATATATATATATATATATACGTAAGTTAGTTATGGACCAGTAATAATTTAGTATATCTTATTTTTCAGACTGTTGTTAAGTACATCAAAGATGTAAGTTTTTATTCATCATATTATTTAATACATATGTATATGTAGTTTCTTAGTACCCTTCCCCCACACACATAAAGAAAAAGAAAGAAAGACAGCATCGACACAGAAAAAGAGGACCCTCCCCCCCCCCCCCCCCCTTCCCACCACACACACACCTCTCCAAGAATGTATCAAAATGACGATAGTATAATTGTTTATGTTTGAACACAATCATCGTTGTGAACACCATTACATGTTCAGGATGGTGATTGACTGACACCACTCAGTGTTCGCGAGCGCTCGCCCTCCAGAACTCGCCCCGAATTTCATGTTACGTTGTTGGTCTTGTATGATAATATAAGATAAGATAACGTTTAGTACATATAAAAATTGCACATATGGAACTGGATGCAAAACAAATGTATGCATGTGTGTGTGTGTGTGTGTGTGTGTGTGTGTGTGTGTGTGTGCGTATGCGTGCGTGCGTGCGTGTAATTGTATATATGTATGTATTGCTGGTTTTATTTATTTATTTATTTATTTATCTACTATTATTTATTGTTTTTTAATCTGGATTGCACAAGTGTGTGTGTTTGTTTGTGCGTGTGCGTGCGTGTGTTTTGGTTTGTTTCACTGAATTTAGTTTTGTGACAAATGAAATAGCTATGCCTAGTTGTGCATTTGTTAATGCATTATGTACTTTCCAGGCGTTAGTGCAAATTACAGCCGCAGCGGACGAACTTTCTAAGCCTGCCGGGAACGGAATAGAAGGGAAAGCGAAACTTCGGAGGTAATGTGAGATAACGAAACAAAAATCGACACGTCACGATACAACACAACACAGAATAATACAACACATGAACTCAATATGATAGGCTTATATAGTCCGGAGGGAAGTAGAAAGTTTGGTTCTTTCTACACTCGGATCTTTTTACATACCCTATATATAGCTGGTATTCAAAACTTGTGGAACCATGTTTCAACCGTTTCTCAACCGAAATAGTGCAACAAATGGAGACACACAAACCAAAAATGTATAACCTACCGTACTCACTAAATCCCGATAGAAGAACTTGCATCATTATTAACAAAATAAATATTCCAACAAAGATTAAAAAATTCCGCACCATTTTAAATTTGCTAAATAGAGGGACGCAATTCGCCGTGCACGTTAAAAAAACAGTATTGCTAAGGCCTATATACATAGATTAACTATGTACATTTTAAATACATCTATACGGGAAACATAACATACAACATAGCACAACACATTAATGCAATAAGACATGTACACATTAAAATTACACTTTTTTTCTAATGACACCAATAAAAAACGTAAACTGAAGACTAATCGTAAGAATGATCATATGTTTGACATCCAATAGATGATGATTATTAACCAATCAATCTTCTCTAGAAGTGACGTTTGAGCAGCTACAAACATTAAAACGGCAATAGGAGGGGGAAAAAGGAAGCAGATGTTTTATTTAACGACACACTTAGCACATTTTATTTACGGTTATATGGCGTCGGACATAAGGTTAAGGACCACACAGATATTGAGAGAGGAAACCGCGGTCGCCACTTCATTTGGCTACTCTTTTCGATTAGCAGCAAGGGATTTTTTATATGCACCATCCCACAGACAGGATAGCACATACCACGGCGACAAGAAGAAACGCGTATGAGTAATTTTAGCAGAAGAGGATCCAGAAAATGTATTGAAAATGAAATATATATTGTTTGAGCGGGGGTGAGGGGTGAGGGGTGGGGGTGGGGGTTGGGTTGTATTTGGGTGGTGGTGGAGGGTTGTAGGGTTTGGGTGGTATCGACGAACGCGCCTGAAGAACATTAGGTAAACACTCACTGGTATTTAGTATGTAACTGTACTCGTTAAAAAAGATCCATTTAACAGATGGAAACTTCTTACACTGGCAGCAGACACGGGACACTCTATATTAACAAAGGGGCGGGACATAACTCAGTGTTAAAGCGCTCGTTTGATGCGCGGTCGGTCTAGGATCGATCCCCGTCGGTTGGTCCATTGGGCTATTTCTCGCTTCAGACACTGCAGCACGACTAGTATATCAAAGGCCGTGGTATGTGCTAGCTTGTCTGTGAGATGGTGCATATAAAAGATCCCTTGCTGCTAATGGAACAATGTGGGTTTTCTCTCTAAGACTACATGTCAAAATTACCAAATGTTTAACATCCAATAGCCGACGATTAATAAATCAGTGCTCTAGTGATGTCGTCAAACAAAACAAACAAACTTTAACTCTTTATTAACGAACGCGGGATGTAGAGTATTCAGTAGATCACTTGCCTGAGGTGCTTGGGTCGTAGGATCGAACCACCTCAGTGGACACATTCTCCGACCCCCACCCACCCTTGTCTCAGCCAGTGCACCACGACTGGTATATCAAAAGCCATGGTATGTTGACAGTTGTGTTCTGTCTGTCGAAAAGTGCATACAAATAATTCCGTGCCACTAATGGAAACATGTAGCGAGTTTCCTCTTTAAGACTATATGTAGGAATGACCACGTTTGACATCCAATAGACGATGGTAAATAAATCAATGTATTGTACTCCTAGTGCAGGGTTTCCACCAGAAGGTACGAAGGGTAAAATTACGTACCCTAAAATCTTGGAAATTGATCGATACATTTGAAAACAAATTCAGATAGACTATTAGATTTGTCAAGTATATGAACGCACTATCCAATTTTCAAAATAGTTTATACCCATAACCACCTAGTAATGGCAATTGTGATCTGTTTTGTTTTCATTACGTTCCCTCAAATTATCTTCTGGCAGGGCTTCTAGAATTTTTTGAAAATCCACTAGCCATGGGATCAGTGATTTAAAAAGTTTACTAGCCATGATTAAAAATTCACTAGCCCTACTTTACTAAGTTAATACAATTTTACTAAATAATAGTAATAATCAGATATGTCAGCTAAAGGGGGAGTTAGAGATTAAAAACACTAACATTGGGGGTTGGGATGAAGGCAGGATATTCATATTTACAACATCGACTTAACTGCAACATCTGACTTCTAGCCGTTGGGCATGGCAATAGTAGTTATTTACTAGCCCAACACTGAATATCACTAGCCATGGGAATGGGGCTACCATAATCTAGAAGCCCTGCTTCTGGCATGGCAATAGTAGTTATTTACTAGCCCAACACTGAATATCACTAGCCATGGGAGTGGGGCTACCATAATCTAGAAGCCCTGCTTCTGGCATGGCAATAGTAGTTATTTACTAGCCCAACACTGAATATCACTAGCCATGGGAATAGGGCTACCATAATCTAGAAACCCTGCTTCTGGCATGGCAATAGTAGTTATTTACTAGCCCAACACTGAATATCACTAGCCATGGGAATGGGGCTACCATAATCTAGAAACCCTGCTTCTGGCATGGCAATAGTAGTTATTTACTAGCCCAACACTGAATATCACTAGCCATGGGAATGGGGCTACCATAATCTAGAAGCCCTGCTTCTGGCATGGCAATAGTAGTTATTTACTAGCCCAACACTGAATATCACTAGACATGGGAATGGGGCTACCATAATCTAGAAGCCCTGCTTCTGGCATGGCAATAGTAGTTATTTACTAGCCCAACACTGAATATCACTAGACATGGGAATGGGGCTACCATAATCTATAAACCCTGCTTCTGGCATGGCAATAGTAGTTATTTACTGGCCCAACACTGAATATCACTAGCCATGGGAATGGGGCTACCATAATCTATAAACCCTGCTTCTGGCATGGCAATAGTAGTTATTTACTAGCCCAACACTGAATATCACTAGCCATGGGAATGGGGCTACCATAATCTAGAAGCCCTGCTTCTGGCATGGCAATAGTAGTTATTTACTAGCCCAACACTGAATATCACTAGCCATGGGAATGGGGCTACCATAATCTAGAAACCCTGCTTCTGGCATGGCAATAGTAGTTATTTACTAGCCCAACACTGAATATCACTAGCCATGGGAATGGGGCTACCATAATCTAGAAGCCCTGCTTCTGGCAGAAAGCCCGTAGTGGTGTCGTTAAACAAAAACAAACAAAACCCTTTAACTATTACTATATTAACATTTCCGGTTTCCTGTTTGTCGTTTCAGAAGTCTCTCTAGCTCTGAGCTCGACTTGTTGAAGGAAGAACTGGCGGAGCTGCAGGAACGTGATGACATTTACGTCATTCCTGAACGAGACCGGATATCGTCTGCCGCCCCTGGTGGCGTCACGAGGCTCGTGCAGCGCAGCAGCACGTTCGACAGCTCGCCGTACCCACGTGACGTCAGCGTCCTCCCGCCAATATCGCACACGTCTGCTCATCTGTCTGATCGCGCTCCTTCCTACGAGTCAGGCACTCACAGCGCCCACACTTCCAGGTGCAGTTCTCCTGAGGAAATCATCGATACAGAGTCAAGAAAATCCTCATATCCATCACCTCCTCCTAGCATCATAATACCAGCTCACTCCATGTCTAGCAAACCAGAATCGAAAACCTCTTTGAAGGATTTGTTAAAACCTTCCAGACCCAAATTCCTGATGAAGAGTGCATCCGTGGACTCTCCTCAAGAACCAACTGTGTTGTCCAGTAGGTCTGCTGGTCTTCCTCATCAAAGTCTGTCTGCTGATACCACGCCAACAGAACCATTCCACTTTCCGTCCGTAGAGATGCAGGCATCACAGCGCCCAGGGCTTTCGTCTTCCCTACAGCCTCCTGTGACAGGTAGCGTGGAAAGGCTGTCACCTCGATCGGCGAGGAAGAAGTTTTTCGAGGAGCAGCCGGTTTCGGATATCGGCTTCATGTCTTGGCCTGAACGGAAGTCTGGAGCGTTTGCGCACAAACGACAGCCTAGCTTGCCAGACCCTGAGGAAATGAGGCGGGTAGCCGAGGAGGATTACTCGTCTCTGCTGTTGAAATTAGAGACGAAACCCGCATCACAGATGAAAGTTTCGACCTCTCTGGATGAGAAGATACACTTCAGAGTGGCACTACCCTCTGACGCCAGCCCGACACATGCTGGCTCCGAATTGGGAGCTGGAGCTGGTGCAGCGACTCAGCCCAAATCAAAACTTTCCACAGCTAAGGAGAAAAGGAAATTCTTTAAGAAGTCCAACAGTGTTGAAGGAACCGTTGGAACGAGCATTGCCAAAATTGGGACAATAATCATGCCCCCAGCTGCGCCAACGGGTTTCACGCCTCCGGATATTTTCATTTCGATGAAGAGTAGATTCAAGCTGCCCTTCCGGAAGCAGAAAGATGGGAAGGGTTCGGAGCCTCGCTCTCCATCTCCCTTGCCGGCGCAGTTGTCACCGGAAGTGAGCACGAAAGACGACTCTTCACTTTCTTCTGTCTCCACTACTCCATTCCACAGCCCAGACGAACCAGCTAAAAAGGATATCGCTGCTGAAGCTATGCCAGAGAAGGAAACCAGTCAAGTAAAATATTCAATATATTATTTTTATTTTTAAAACCTGCAGTAGGTTGACATATGAAAATGGCATGATGTGGTGAGGGCGGGTGGTTAGTGCGGCAATGGAGCGGCCGCCTTTTCTGTTTTGTCACATGCAAGTTTCGGGATTTTAACAGATAGGTAGATAGACAGTTAAAAAAAAGTGTGTTTTATTACGACACCACTAGAGCACATTGATTTAGTAATCATCTGCTACTAGATGTCAAACATTTGGTAATTTTGACAGTCTTACAGACAAAACACAAACACCTGCAACATATGCCAGTTTGTAACAAGGAGTCTGTTATATGCACCATCACACAGACATGGTGCGCTGACTGGAACGAGAAATAGTCCAATGGGCCCACCGACGGGGATCGATCCAAGAATGACCTCGCATCTGGGGAACGCTTTACCGCTGTGTTACGTCCCGCCCCCAGATAGATAGATAGATAGATAAGGTAGATAAGATAGATAGATAGATAGATGATAGATATATAGAAAGATAGATAGATAGATAGATAGAAAGATATATAGATAGAAAGATAGAAAGATAGATAGATAGATAGATAGATAGATGATATAGATAGATAACTTTAATAATAACAAGGTATCTGTCAATCTATCTATCTATCTATTATTACATTTTAGCATCACGTCGTCCATTTACGTTTTAGGGTCAAACGTCAACATTCCTTTGCTGATCGTATCTAGGGTACAAATAATTCTGTCTCAAAAAGCTATATTTTTTGTCAATTACCGAAACTATAGAAACCTATCTCTAGTCATCACATCTTGCCACTATATATCATATCCTGCCACTGCAGGACAAAACTACATCTTCACCTATTAAGACAAGCGTATTATTTATTTCCAGACCTTGCAGTCGAGATCTTCACGAGAAGATACAAAACCCGCAGACAAAAGATGGCGGTCACAGTCGGCTGATCGAGCTGTTCACCAGGCGTCTAGACCGGTGGTTCGTCTCCAGGGAGACCAGCTCTCCCCCTCACAGGTGTGGCAGTTCAGCGAAACGGCTGTGTGAGAAGACCCCCCCACCCCCACCCCCCAACAACCAGACGACAATCAGGTCATACGAATCTACAATTCAAAACTAAACACATCAAACGTTGATGCGTGAAGAAAACTAACAATGCAAAAGACACAACCAAAACGAAAATGTTTATCATATTACTGTGCTCTTGTCTTTATTGTTGGCTATACCCTAGCACCGGCCTCAGTGGCGCAGTGGTTAAGCCATCGGACTACAGGCTGGTAGGTACAGGGTTCACAGCCCGGTACCGGCTCCCACCCAGAGCGAGTTCTTAAAGGCTCAGTGGGTAGGTATAAGGCCACTATGCCCTTTTCTCTCTCACTAACCAGTAACCAACTAGCAACTAACCCACTGTCCTGGACAGACAGCCCAGATAGCTGAGAGGTGTGTGTGCCCAGGACAGCGTGCTTGAACCTTAATTGGCTATAAGCACGGAAATAAGTTGAAATGAAATGAAATATACCCTAACTATTTAAAGTTAGGAACTGTCATGGTTGTATATGGCTCCTCAAAAAAAGTGTTGGGTTCAAAATATTAGTATTTTTCGGAATTTTAAAAACATTTTATTAATCGACTAATCTTGAGTGAAGATGGATATATTGTAAATAACAGAGAATATTGCATCACCCTGATCAAGGCAGCAGGATGCTGCCGAAACGTAGGGTGCAAATTGCGACGAAAGCGGTACTTAGTGTTTTCCCATTTGGAGATTTTCGTTTAATGTGAAATATTTTAGCCTGAACAATAAGGACTGTAATATGTTGTTTTTATGATGATCAGGGTAGGCGGATGATTAAAAAGAATTGTAATTGAATTTATATCAAGGATAAATACTCCACAATCTGCAAGATCCATACCTGTGATAATTATACATTTGATCAAAGAAAGGCTGAAATGAATTTATTTATAGATTTCTCATAGTGTCACTGTAGACTCCCATCGGTCTCGGTGGTGCAGTGGTTAAGCCATCGGACTACAGGCTGGTAGGTACAGGGTTCGCAGCCCGGTACAGGCTCCCACCCAGAGAGAGTTCTTAAGGGCTCAGTGGGTAGGTGTAAGGCCACTACACCCTCTTCTCTCTCACTAACCAACTAACAACTAACCCCCTGTCCTGGACAGACAGCCAAGATAGCTGAGATGTGTGCCCAAGATAGCGTGCTTGAACCTTAATTGGATATAAGCACGAAAATAACTTAAAATGAAATGCAGACTCCCAAAACTTTAATAAATAATATGACGAACACTACAAATATGATTGTGTTCGAAGTCGTATCTATCTAGAAGAAAGAAGCAAGGGGAGTTTTTAACAGAGTGGGTAGAAGGGAGATAATAGATACGCTTGGATGTGATATTCAACTCATAAATAATTTATTGTATCTGTATTTTTTTGAAAACTATAAATTTCATTCTGGTATATTCTATGAATATATGTTAGTTCCGTCGCCATTTCATATAACTCCATCCAACTTGTCCTTCCAATCTATTTATGTCCTTGCTTTATCACCACATTATTCTTCGATTTATCGCTGTCGCTATCATCCTTGAGCGTCTGCCATTTTTACCCTTGATTGCTTTGCCACAGTTTCCCTGAATTAACTCCAGCTTTTCCATTGATTCAATAGTTGTCTTTCCCTGAATTAATTCCAGCTTTTGCATTGATTGAATAATTGTCTTTACCTTAATTTATATCCAGCTTTTCCATTGATTCAATAATTGTCTTTCCCTTAATTTATATCCAGCTTTTCCATGGATTCAATAGTTGTCTTTCCCTTAATTTATATCCAGCTTTTCTATTGATTCAATAGTTGTCTTTCCCTTAATTTATATCCAGCTTTTCCATGGATTCAATAGTTGTCTTTCCCTTAATTTATATCCAGCTTTTCTATTGATTCAATAGTTGTCTTTCCCTGAATTTATCTCCGACCTTTCCATTGATTTAATAGTTGGATTTCCGTTGATTCAACAGTTGTCTTTCCCTGGATGTATCTCCACCCTTTCCGTTGATTTAATATCTGTCTTCCCATGCGTGTATCGCCATCTTCAACTTGGTCTATCATCACCGTTGTTCATTATCTGTCCTCATACAAAATAACTAATTCGCAATTCATTGCTATTTTTGCCTTTAATTCATCGGTAGCGTGTCTCTTAGCATACGCTAAATTGTGTCCGTTAACGTTTTACCACAAGTGCCTTTGGTTGTCACAGACTTTACTACTAATAATATATTTTTGTCAACTAGGGTCTCCACGAGTACTCGAGTACTCGGGCACGGTTCGAGTCTAGCATGACTCGAGTCTGTTCACAGGACTCGAGTACCCGTATAAAGTGAAATACAATGATCAATGTAGGACAATAATTTCACCAATAGATAATCAACGATAAGTTACATAATAATTATATTTTAAACTGTCCGTTCATCCGTCACAACACTGCTCGTATCAACCAGTTTTTAAATGCAATACAATGACTTGATTTGGCACCAATATTCATTGCTGGAATTAAGATGCACAATGCTATTTTACTTTATTCCTTAGTCTGACTGTCATCTAGTAAGTGTCAGTACCTTGGTTCGGGTCGAGTTTGGCTCTCGAGTACTCAAGTCCAATATGTTGGACTCGTGGAGACCCTATTGTCAACTGTGGCATTGTCGGTGGGTTTTTTTTTTTAAATGCACATTTGACTGTGTATCCACATATTTACACTACGCCTATCACCATATGTATCTAAAATTGCTTATTAAAGTATCTCTTTGCTTGATCTGTTGCAATGTTTCGCTTTGCTATACACACTTTCCCATTACAGTATATATAATTGCCAACTCCTCCCTTTTCGCTTTGTTGAAATATATAGTATACGTCATATTCTCTTGATATTGTATAAAAGCTCAAATCGCTGCAATGTTGGAATGTTGCAACTACAAATAAACTGAAACCAAGCCTTATTTGAGTTCAAACATACCTTAATTAGATATTGAACAGGTGGAATTTGTTTTGTTTTTGTTATTAATTAATTAATTATTTATTTATTTATTTATTTTATTTATTTGAGAGAATGTCTAATTTCTGAACCTGTATATGTGCATCTAGTCGTACTACTGGGAATGGTTTAGAGATGAGAAAACACCCAAAAAGCACCTTATTGTTTGTATACTACATGCAGGGCCGTACCCTGATCAAAATCCGGGGGGGGGGGGGGGGGGGGGGGATTTTTATAAAGAAATGAAACACTACAAATTAAACCCTGAGATGTGTATGCTATTTTCTGTAGTAAAAAAAAAGAGGAGAGATTCTCGGGGAGGGGGGGGGGGGGGGGGGGGGAGGCAACAGAATCTGAATTAGATATAAGCATGGACACAAACTGAAGTAAACCATTCTGATGGTAAAAAGTCTGCAGTTTGGGGAATTTTCAATGAAGTTATTAAGACTGTCTTCAGTATTTTCCCTCATATTTCCCATTCATTATTCGTTTGTTCATGACTTACAATTGTCAGTACCCAATAGCCAATGTATTTTTCGTTCTGGGGTGTCGTTAAAAATCTATAATATTCTGAACTACAATGGTCAGTAGCGCTTTACATTGGCCATTAATTTACACGATGTAAAGGCTCATATGCGGCGCGTGTGTGAGGTTCGACTTTCTGATGCGTCTACACATTACGTTTTAGGGCATATCTACCAACTGCGTTCCGGCTGGCCGCATGCGTTCTGCAGACTGACACACCGTACGCCGCGTTTTAGGGCATATCTACCAACTGCGTTCCGGCTGGCCGCATGCGTTCTGCAGACTGACACACCACACGCCGCGTTTTAGGGCATATCTACCAACTGCGTTCCGGCTGGCCGCATGCGTTCTGCAGACTGACACACCGCGCGCCGCGTTTTATGGCATATCTACCAACTGCGTTCCGGCTGGCCGCATGCGTTCTGCAGACTGACACACCACACGCCGCGTTTTAGGGCATATCTACCAACTGCGTTCCGGCTGGCCGCATGCGTTCTGCAGACTGACACACCACACGCCGCGTTTTAGGGCATATCTACCAACTGCGTTCCGGCTGGCCGCATGCGTTCTGCAGACTGACACACCGCACGCCGCGTTTTAGGGCATATCTACCAACTGCGTTCCGGCTGGCCGCATGCGTTCTGCAGACTGACACACCGCACGCCGCGTTTTAGGGCATATCTACCAACTGCGTTCCGGCTGGCCGCATGCGTTCTGCAGACGTCTAGACGCTTTCAATGAAGGGACGGGACGTAGCCAGTGGTAAAGTGCTCGCTTCATGTGCGGTCGGTCTAGGATCGATCCCCGTCGGTGGGCCCATTGGTATATTTCTCGTCACAGCCAGTGCACCACGACTGGTATATCAAAGGCCGTGGTATGTGCTATCCTGTCTGTGGGATGGTGCATATAAAACATCCCTTGCTACTAATAAAAAAAATGTAGCGGGTTTGCTCTCTATGACTGTCAAAATTACCATATGTTTGACATGCAATAGCCGATGATTAATAAATCAATGTGCTCTAGTGGTGTCGTTAAACAAAATAAACTTTAACTTTCAATAAAATATTGTATTTCGATTTATTTTAGCCGGACCGCACGGTAACGGTCCGACAATTACGACTGATGCATCTGCGGCTACGCCATAATACGATTAACCTTGCTGCTAATCGAAATGAGTAGCTCATGAAGTGGCGACAGCGGGTTTCCTCTCTCAATATCTGTGTGGTCCTTAACCATATGTCTGACGCCATATAACCGTAAATAAAATGTGTTGAGTGCGTCGTTAAATAGAACATTTCCTTGTAATACGATTATCTCACTGCGGCTGGCCACATACGTTTTACAGACGTGCGCATCCAGTCTAGACGCTCTCGTTAAAGGCATATTGTCACAGACCACTGACCTATTTAATGGTCTAACAAAGTATTACCTGAACAAATATAATTTGATTTGTCCCTAAATGTACTTTATTCAACCATCTTCATAACCACCATACGCCATTTATTAATGACATTTTGTAAAAATAATTGAATTATGGCAATGGTCCATAATTCAAAAACTAAAATTGCCGAGAGGGATGACATGGATTTCACTCCATCATGGTTCAGTGATGCTATAGCTAGATTTGGTTTCCAACAATTAATGTAATTTTTATTTATTATCCATTTTAAAGAAATAAGGTCCTTAAATCTGTTACAGTATGCCTTTAAAAGTAACGTATTTCGTTTTTTTTTTGTTTTTTTTGTTTTTTTTAAATAATTTTTTTTTTTAGACGGACGGCACACATGCGACGCATCTAGTCTATGTGAGCCTTTAAGTAAACCTTGGTCGTTATTTCACATGTACCATATTAGATGCTTATTCTCACGATTGTCATTTTTGTTTGTTTGTTTGTGGTGCTGTTTTTGTTTGTTTGTTTTGTTTAGTTTTTAAACTAAACGGCTCATAGGGAAATAACGTGTTGTTTGGTTAGGTGAGAAAATGTGCTAGGAAAGAAAATTAATAATTAGTTCTTCGAATCCCATTTGTGCTTTTTAAAATTGCTAACTCATTCCGGTATACGGATTGGAAATGTCTACTAAGGTTTTACAGCAGTTATTAATAAGGAATGTAAATATTTAGTGTTGGTATTCTCAATAAGATATTTATTACGTGTATTTGACTAACCATGACATTTTGAATGCACAGTGGCCGAACCTATGCTAAAGTAAGTAGGGGTAGCAGTATAGAAAACATTAAGGCGAAATAATAGAAGATCTTCCCCAGGGCAGTTTTTTGTTTGTTTTTATTTATGGTGGAGGAGGGGGGGAAAACTGAAAAACTGAAACTGAAACTGAAACTGAAACTGAAAAAAAAAAAAAAAAACTTTTTTCTTTTTTTGCAATTAAGGAAACCACTAGAACATATTGATTTATTAATCATCGGCTACTGGATGTCAAAATTTTGGTAAAATGACATGTTGTCTTAGAGAGTGGAAACCTGCTAAATTGTTTTCCATTAATAACAAGGGATCTTTTGTATGCACCATTCCACAGATAGGACAACACATACCACAGCTTTTGATATAAGAACCGTGGTACACTGACTGGAAAGAGAAATGGCCCAATAGGCCCACCGACGGGGATCGATCCCAGACCGACCGTGCATCAGGAAGACTGGGCTACGTTCAGTCACGGTGTGCAACTATCCTCTAAATGATCTAAATAGTCCATGAGATATTTTTCTCGCTACTCTTGAGTTTCAGGGTCGGGTAGGTTTAGCGGATGTAGTGGGCACAGTAGGGGGTGTGGGGGAAGGGGCGGGGTAGATCGACCTTTCACAGATACAAATTACACCAGTGCTCCACGACTAGTACAATATAATGGGGTTAGTGTAGTCCCGTCTGTAAGGTGCATATTGAACACTATTTGTTGCTCAACGGCGGGAGTAGCGTAATAATGTGGCAGCAGTAGGCTTCTCTCTAGCTTATTCAGGCTCGGATCTGGGGATGGGAGGGGGTTGGGACGTCGAGGGGCCCGGTCCCTCTTGCTCACCATGAATTAAACCCATATTTACACCTATTTGTGTACCCTCCTTGCTTAACCCCTGGGTATGGACCGGCTTCTTTAAGTACGCAATTACAACCCGTTCAAAATGTCATGGTTTAACATAAATTTACTAATATTACCTTGTTGAGTTGTTTCAAACCTTTGAGGATATTTTAAGTTATATTTAAAATATAAATATTTGTTTTTACCTCAACTAGACTTGTTTAATAAATATTTTCTTGAAATAGCCCGTGTTGTTTTTATTTACTAGATTTCTCACGTTTTATGGCAGAAAAAGAGGACATGTACAATAAATGAGTTATTGGCTATTATCCAAATTATGTCCTTAGTGAAATAAACTTTTTTACACAAGCTTTGGTGATTGGGAAATGAACATTATTTCACGAGGGACATAAATTTGATAATAACTAGTACCGAATTTGGTATTCTTTATATTGCCTCAGCTTTTGTTTCTCTCTAAACACTTCTTTCTTTCCTTCGTTTTCATTATTCATTCATTTGTTTATTTTTATATTTATACACATGTGCACAGTGGCGTAGGGAGGGGGGCGCCCCCCCAAACAACCTTTAAAAATGTATATTACGTTTTAGAAAATCATACATATATACATAGTGTGGGTTGCTCCCACCCACACCCACACCCACACCCAC
Source organism: Gigantopelta aegis (assembly GCF_016097555.1). Classification (NCBI taxonomy): domain Eukaryota; kingdom Metazoa; phylum Mollusca; class Gastropoda; order Neomphalida; family Peltospiridae; genus Gigantopelta; species Gigantopelta aegis. The sequence continues at coordinate 14,587,292 of NC_054705.1, forward strand.
CCACCCAATGTAAACTCCTGGCTACGCCAATGCATGTGCATGGATATATTGTTATAACCTTTATATCCATACATGCATATGCAAAGCTTTACACACTATTCTGAGCACTGGTATACTATACCGGCCTCGGTGGCGTAGTGGTTAGGCCATCCGTCTACAGGCTGGTAGGCACTGGGTTCGGATCCCAGTCGAGGCATGGGATTTTTAATCGAGATACCGACTCCAAACCCTGAGTGAGTGCTCCGCAAGGCTCAATGGGTAGGTGTAAACCACTTGCACCGACCAGTGATCCATAACTGGTTCAACAAAGGCCATGGTTTGTGCTATCCTGCCTGTGGGAAGCGCAAATAAAAGATCCCTTGCTGCCTGTCGTAAAAAGAGTAGCCTATGTGGCGACAGCGGGTTTCCTCTAAAAACAGTGTCAGAATGACCATATGTTTGACGTCCAATAGCCGATGATAAGATAAAAAATCAATGTGCTCTAGCAGCGTCGTTAAATAAAACAAACTTTACTTTTTACTTTATATCCATACATGCATATGCAAAGCTTTACACACTATTCTGAGCACTGGTATACTATACCGGCCTCGGTGGCGTAGTGGTTAGGCCATCCGTCTACAGGCTGGTAGGCACTGGGTTCGGATCCCAGTCGAGGCATGGGATTTTTAATCGAGATACCGACTCCAAACCCTGAGTGAGTGCTCCGCAAGACTCAATGGGTAGGTGTAAACCACTCGCACTGACCAGTGATCCATAACTGGTTCAACAAAGGCCATAGTTTGTGTTATCCTGCCTGTGGGAAGCGCAAATAAAAGATCCCTTGCTGCTAATCAGAAAGAGTAGCCCATCGGTCTACAGGCAGCTAATCAGAAACAGTAGCCCATCGGTCTACAGGCCGGTAGGCACTGGGTTCGGATCCCAGTCGAGGCATGGGATTTTTAATCCAGATACCGACTCCAAACCCTGAGTGAGTGCTCCGCAAGGCTCAATGGGTAGGTGTAAACCACTCGCACTGACCAGTGATCCATAACTGGTTCAACAAAGGCCATAGTTTGTGCTATCCTGCCTGTGGGAAGCGGAAATAAAAGATCCCTTGCTGCTAATCAGAAAGAGTAGCCCATGTAGTGGTGACAGCGGGTTTCCTCTCAAAATCTATGTGGTCCTTAACCATATGTCTGACGCCATATAACCGTAAATAAAATGTGTTGAGTGCGTCGTTAAATAAAACATTTCTTTCTTTCTTTGGTATACTATATAACTTTTTTTTTTACACTTGATTCACGATCATAGATAATTTTAACAAACCAAAGTTCTGTTTATTCTGGAGTTTTTTGTGTGTTTTTTTAATATTAAATGAATTGCATTAAAGTAACATTTTGTTACAATACTAAAAACAGAAAGACAACTACAAATTATTTATTATTTATGACGTCATTTTACGAGTTTGCAAATCGTGATTAGTACATACATGTATTTAGTACTAACATGGTTATTGGTTTGTAATTGCCAAGATCGCCCAATAATAATGTCCGTTATGCCAATGCATTAGGAAATTATCATCTTTATTTCCTCGGCCATGAGAGCACATTAGGGTAATAAATTATAATATAAGCACATTTATAGGTTGCTCTATATACCGAATTGAATCCTATTGGCGAGAGGGGCGGGACTTAGCTCATGGGTACAGCGTTCGCTTAATGCGCGGTCGATCTGGGATCGATACCCATTGGGCTATTTCTGTCTGTGGGATGGTGCATATAAAGGATCCCTTGCTGCTATGAAGTGGCGACAGCGGGTTTCCTCTCTTAATATCTGTGGTTCTTAACCATATGTCCGACGCCATATAACCGTAAATAAAATGTGTTGAGTGCGTCGTTAAATAAAACATTTCCTTTCTTTTCCTTTCCTATCCTATTGGCGACAGTGCTTAAAAATACTAAATTAATTATCACTCCCGGAAAGCTCGTTCTATGACGAATGCTTTTATGCAGAGCAAACTGCCAATGATATAATATAGTTAGTAATGTTCGGAACAAAGTTTGTTTTCTTTAACGACACCATTAGAGCACATTAAATTTTAATCATTTGGGAATTAAGGTATCTTTTATATGTACCATCCAACAGAGCACAACACATATCATGGTATTTGATATATCAGTTGTTGTGCTCTGGCACTTAATTTTTGCATTTACCATAGTTTAACACACAATAGTCGATGTATGTTTTTGAGTCGGGGTGTCGTTAAACATTCATTCATTCATTCATTGGTGCATTGGCTGGAATGATAGGCTAAATAACCAGATGGGCCCACCTACGGGGATCGATCCTAGATCGACCGAAAATCAGCTGTGAGCGCTTTACTACTGGTTTGCAATTGTTGCGATGGAGTGTCACGAAGCGTAGCTGAATGTGGGTGCTGTCGGGTTTCTTTCTGTATTAAGTGTATTAGTGATTAATATGTGGATTTTTTTGTATCACTTAACTCGAAAATGATTGATGTAAAGGTATTTGACGTCAAACATAGGATTGTTGTGGTATTAGAGCGGGACTCGTTGCCTACCGTTTGGTAGTCAGGAATTGCCAAAAAAAGACATAGGTTGGTCTCTGACTGTAATGAGAGCGTGTTTATGTCCAAATGTCCGTCTAGCTCTCTTACAGTCAGAGTACTCGGGCTAAGGGTCGAACCACCTCGGTGGACCCATTCAACTGATTTTTTTTTTTTTTTTTTTTTTTTTTTTTTTTTTTTTTTTTTTTTTTTTTTTTTTTTTTTTTTTTTTTCATTCCAAACAGTGCACCACAACGGGTCATGTGCTTTCCTGTCTGTGGGAAAGTGCATATAAAAGATCCATTGCTGCATTAGGAAAAATATAGCGTTTTTTTGTGTTTTTTTCTGATTACTACTTGTGAGAATTACCCAATGTTTGACATCCAAAAGCCAATGTGATCTAGTGGTGTTAAACAAAACAAATTTCGAGTAACCGATAACACTATTATTTCACTAATAATATTTTAAACACATTTTACTAAGATATGATAATAAAAGCCACTGACCTGTCTGGGTGATATCCATACTGTAGAACATTCTTGAAATAACAGCTTACATGTTATTAATTATAAATATTACCAAGCAATTTAATATGTTTCACTGTACAAGTTAAATATGCTCATAGACGACAAAGATCGATAACGTTCACATATTTCTCAATTTGGCGCCCATGATCATATTGAAAGTTGACGTCATCGTATTGTTGACGTAATAGTTGTGTTTCCGAAAACAATCGATGTGCCATTCATATACACTGTATTTTTATTTATTTATTTTTTGGTTTTCTTTTGGGTTTTTTTTTTTTTATTGTGGGTTTTTCAAATTATTTTTATTTATTTATTTATATAATTTGTTTGGGTATATTTTCAATAACAAACGAAATTCAAAGATAAACTGAGATGCACATTATTACGCATACGCATAGACCTACACATCTATATAGTCCGTCCCATCTTCCTATATATATAAAAATAATAATAATAATTAATTAATATATATATATATATATATATATATATATATATATATATATATATATATATATAAATAAAATAAAAATCAGTTTCTTTGACGTAAGAAGAAAAGTAAGTGTTTTGGAAATAAAAGAATAATAATAAAACAAACAAACAAACAAACCAATTTTGGGTCCAATTTAGAAAACAATCGGCTCAGAAATAAACAACTTGTAGTAAATTCCACAGCATGAAAAAGGGCGTTCACCGTGGGACGAACAATAGATTTTCATATTAAATTAATTAAGACAAAAATGACCCGAATCTACTATATAAACATATAATATTAAGTACGAAAAACCCGTGAGGGCAATTACTGTAATTATTTTTCACAAATAAATTATTTAAGAAACATTTTTCAGTTGTTGGTTCAAACACACATTCAGACAAGTTTTTATTTGAAATTAAACTGAAATAACTTGCATTTATTTAAAATAAGCTTGGTAAATACAGTCACTGCTAAAAACAGTTATAAACAAGAGTTTATAACTTAATATATACTCTTCAAAAAACAACAAAAACAACCTCGTAGGGGAACCTGAAATATTAATGTTAATATCAACTATTAGACAGAACATACGTTTTGACCACAGACATCCTAGTAAAGAACGTTCAGGACTGTTTATCAACACACCGAAACACATTCCCATAGTTTGCACATGCATCACGCAGTTGCCCCGTACACGTGCGTGGGGTGTCATTCTCGATTTTGACAATTTTCAGGAAGGTCCATTAATCACCGTGGAACATTATTTCTGTCAGTCCTTTTCATTCTGTTGATCATACAGTTGTTATTGTTTTGTTTTTAGTAATTTTTATTGTTTGAATTTGCGATTTAGTGATAAAAAAAAACCCGTCAACTTTCAAATGTCACTTCTGACCCCAATCGTTCTTCAAGATCTTTGGTAGTCATAACACCTACTGTAATACTGAACTACCGGTTGTAATGTTTGCCCAATTAATTCACTATTATCATATAACCATTCCCCACAGCTAATATACCTTACAATTTTGGAAATTGTAAATTCTTATTGGAGTTCCCCTACTTTTTTTAAAGAGTATAGTTTAAAATACCCACTAGGTTCATATTTGATCCCCCACCCCCCAATCCAGACCTTGCTACGCCCCTGTAATGTCGAAGAGGTAGGCCTACATTGGCATGTTGTGAACGTTGAGCTACTAAATATGATTGGGGTAAGAAGCGGGGGGGGGGGGGGGGGGGTGCCCCTACTTTGTAGCAGCAGCGATGGTCTTTATATATTTATACATGTATATGTGTGTGTGTGTGTGTGTGACCCGCCCCCACTTGTTGCCACCTTCATACGCCCGTGAATATCAATGCTCCGAAGAGAAAAAGAAAGGGGGGGGGGGGGGGGGAGAATGCGAGAAAGAAATCTTTATTTAATGTCGCACTGGACACATTTGTATTTACGAGTATGTGGCGTCTGACATACTATTATTACGACTGAACTATTACCAAATAAATCTTAGATGCTCTTCCCTTCCCATCGTGAGGATAAAGGAGGATAAAGTCCCACCAGCATTTGTTATATTAGCCCAACTAAAACATTTTATGTGCAGTATTTCACTTTCACCCCCCCCCCCCCCCCCCCATTTTGAAAAGAATTTGGAAGAAAAAAAATGTTTTATTTAACGACTCACTCGACATATTTTAATTACGGTTAGGCCTATATGGAAAAGTTAAAGTTTGTTTTGTTTAACGACACAACTGGAGCATATTGATTTATTAATCATCGGCTATTGGATGTCAAACATTTGGTAATTTTGACATAGTCTTGGAGAGGAAACCCGCTACATTGTTTCGATTAGTAGCAAGGAATCTTTTATATGCACCACCCTACAGACAGGATAGCACACACCACGGCCTTTGATATACTAGTCATGGTGCACTAACTGGGACGAGAAACAGCACCAAATGGGGCCCACCGACGGGGATCGATCCCACACCGACCGTGCATCAAGTGAGCATTTTACCACTGGGCTACGTTCCGCCCCTACAATTATATAATGTCGGATACATGGTCAAGGACCACACAGATAATGAGAGGAAACTCGCTGCCGGAAAGGAATTTGGATGAAGTCTGAAGGAAAACAAATGAGAAAAAAGCCAGCTGCCGACACTTCCATGGGTTAATCCTTTCAATTAGCGACAAGGGATCTTCTGTGTGCACAATCCCACAAACAAGAAAGTACACTACGGAGATTGGTATATTAGTTGTGTATGTTGTGTATATGTATCTTCCAGTACAGGACACTACATACCACAACCTTTTATGGGCCAGTCGTGCAGCACTGTTGGGGATAGGTGAAACACGTCTATCCAGGCCGATTAATCCTGCTTTCCATTGCACCCCTGGCGAGTGTTCTACCACTGTGCTATACAGAGGATACTCCCCGAGTATTTTGCAATATCATAATTTATCAGCTGAATTTATACTTTTATCAACAGGGGCTGATAAATTATGATAACTAAAAACTCCCACAAAAACAAAACGAGTCGAATGCCGTTAAATTCTTACACTTACACTCGATGACACTACACTGTGTCATCATTATTTAGCTTCGTATTAAATTCGTTTTAGATATTTTATCGTAATTGCACTTCGTATCCCTTTTTTATAGGTACAGTTGTTTAAATTACGTTTTTTATTTTTCAAATACGATCAGATGCATTGGTAATCATCAAATTTAAATACGAAGAACCATGCACTTTTACAAAAAAGTAAATACGACTTCTATATTTTCACTGTGGCTAAAATACTGTGAAAATATGACTTTTCACCGGATATGACTTTTATGGTTTCCGTAGATCTATATATTGCATTGCTATGTATATGATAAAAGAGAATATTGTAAATTATAGTGACAGCGATATCTCCTACAAACGTCTTTACTGGATGATAATCGCAATCTACTGTTATTAAAGAGACACTGTATATCACATCATGTTACAGAAAGGAAGAACAAAGAATTCACATAATATGATTTATTTTAAAAAATGGCAGTGTATTGCAATGAAATACATGTATGTTACAGTGTACTCTAAACTAATGAACACACTTTCAAAAAGACTAAAATGAAGGAATGTTTTACTGAACAACCTACTCGACCAGGTGCGTGTGCAGGACTGTTTGCAGGGGAGACTGTCAATGTTTCAGTGTTTCTGCCAGAAAGAAATATTTGGGTACGGCACTATGGAACTGAATATTTACAATGTGTGTGCTGCGTGCACATGCTGTCCCACAGAAAGAAAATTGGTTACGTTTAGGGTTAATGTTAAGAAAATCATACAATAATGATAAGAGTCATTAATTTTATCAAAACATTAACTTACAAAACATTATATTTGCAAAAATACTGAGTATGACGCCATACCCATTATACCCTCTGGCAGAAACCCTGACTGTGGGCAAAGCAAGTTTGTAGAGGCAATAGTGCACCACTGGAAAATACATTGAAAAAAAAGAGATAATTATCTTTGGGAATATATAAAGAGAAAACAGTAGCACTAGAGCACATTGATTAATTAATCATTGGCTATTGGATGTCAGGGGTGCAGAAATTACTTGCCCGCTCGTCAAATGCGAGTAAAAATTCTCAAGAATAAGTTGAACAATGCAACTATCAGTCCAAAGGTTGATCTGTCATTTTCTGACTGATGATATTTTGTTTTTATTTTATAAATTTATGATTTTGTAAATCTATATGAAAGAACTGTGAAAAGCTGTCTTTATTAGAATATTTCAAAATATATAAATCATTTGATGTGAATACAGTGTATATTATAATATTATTAAACATTAATATATTGTTCAACAGTCTGGTGGACTATTAGAAATTCTGGCGGGCTAATAAATTTGAGTTGGTTCTGGTCCGGCGGGCTAGTGAAATATTTTTAATTTCTGTACCCCTGGATATCAAATATTTAATAATTCTGAGTCATATATCATCAGAGGAAACCCACTACATTTTTCCATTAGCAACAAGGGATCTATTACATGTATATTAACTTTTCCAGACAGGAATGCACATACCACAGCCTTTGACCAGTTGTGGTGCACTGGTTGGAACGAGAAAAAAAATCAGTTGAATGGATCCACTGAGGTGGTTCGATCCTGTGACTCAAGCACCTCAGGCGAGCACTCAACCAACTGAGCTAAATCCAGCTCCCCAATATAGAACAAGTAAACAAGTACCGTTAAAGAGACATTCCTGAGTTTGCTGCAATTTTTAAGATGTCATCAACTAACAGACTTTTAACGATTGTAATTAGATATCAAATCTATTTTTATGTATAAAATATTAATAACTGTATATTAAACATGTTTCTGATTGTTCTAATATTTGTACTAGGTTAAATTTCATTTTATTTCCTAAAGTAATTTTTTTTCGTACATACAAAATTATTTGACGACAAAATCTAGTTTGGGCTTCTTACAAATATTAAGACGACCAGAAACACATTGAATATACAGACATTGATATTCTAAACAAGAAAATATATTTAATATGTGAGTTTAATCGTACAAATATTTTATTACTCGGAAACATCTTACAATGCAGCAAACTCAGGAATGTCCCTTTAATAGTTACAAGAAGAATCCATTATAGATTGACATAATCGATCATCACATTGGGATGGTTGTTTCTCGATCCAGCCAGTGCATTACGACTTATAAACATCAAAGGTTGTGGTATGTGCTATCCTGACTGAGGGATGGTGCATATAAAAGATACCATGCTACTTAAGAAAAAACATGTAGTGGTTTTCCTCTCCATGCTATATGTCAAAATGACCACATGTTTATCATCCAACAGCTGTGATTAATAAATCAATGTGCTCTAGTGGTGTCGTTAAACAAAAACAAACTTTAACGGTAGGGCCCAACCAAACATCTTTCAATCAGTCGATCATATTTGGAACATCACTAACATATACACAGGGTTGCTACCATTAAAGGGACAGATCCTAGTTTCCACCCGTGAAAATTAACACTAAGTTTAGTTAAAGGGACAGACCCTAGTTTCCACCCGTGAAAATTAACACTACGTTTAGTTAAAGGGACAGACCCTAGTTTCAACCCGTGAAAATTAACACTAAGTTTAGTTAAAGGGACAGACCCTAGTATCAACCCGTGAAAATTAACACTAAGTTTAGTTAAAGGGACAGATCCTAGTTTCCACCCGTGAAAATTAACACTATGTTTAGTTAAAGGGACAGACCCTAGTATCAACCAGTTTATCAGTTTAAAGGGACAGACCCTAGTTTCCACCCGTGAAAATTAACACTAAGTTTAGTTAAAGGGACCGACCCTAGTTTCAACCCGTGAAAATTAACACTAAGTTTAGTTAAAGGGACAGACCCTAGTTTAAACCCGTGAAAATTAACACTAAGTTTAGTTAAAGGGACCGACCCTAGTTTCCACCCGTGAAACTTATCACTAAGTTTAGTTAAAGGGACAGACCCTAGTTTCCACCCGTGAAAATTAACACTAAGTTTAGTTAAAGGGACAGACCCTAGTTTCCACCTGTGAAAATTAACACTAAGTTTAGTTAAAGGGACAGACTCTAGTTTCAACCACTAAGTTTTAAAGGGACAGACCCTAGTATCAACCGTGAAAATTAACACTAAGTTTAGTTAAAGGGACAGACTCTAGTTTCAACAAATGAAAATTAACACTAAGTTTAGTTAAAGGGACAGACCCTAGTATCAACCGTGAAAATTAACACTAAGTTTAGTTAAAGGGACAGACCCTAGTTTCAACCCGTGAAAATTAACACTAAGTTTAGTTAAAGGGACAGACCCTAGTTTCAACCCGTGAAAATTAACACTAAGTTTAGTTAAAGGGACAGACCCTAGTTTAAACCCGTGAAAATTAACACTAAGTTTAGTTAAAGGGACAGACTCTAGTTTCAACAAATGAAAATTAACACTAAGTTTAGTTAAAGGGACAGACCCTAGTATCAACCGTGAAAATTAACACTAAGTTTAGTTAAAGGGACAGACCCTAGTTTAAACCAGTGAAAATTAACACTATGTTTAGTTAAAGGGACAGACCCTAGTTTCAACCCGTGAAAATTAACACTAAGTTTAGTTAAAGGGACAGACCCTAGTTTAAACCCGTGAAAATTAACACTAAGTTTAGTTAAAGGGACAGACCCTAGTTTCCACCTGTGAAAATTAACACTATGTTTAGTTAAAGGGACATGCCCTAGTTTCAACCCGTGAAAATTAACACTACGTTTAGTTAAAGGGACAGACCCTAGTTTCCACCTGTGAAAATTAACACTAAGTTTAGTTAAAGGGACAGACCCTAGTTTCAACCTGTAAAAATTAACACTAAGTTTAGTTAAAGGGACACACCCTAGTTTCCACCCGTGAAAATTAACACTAAGTTTAGTTAAAGGGACAGACCCTAGTATCAACCGTGAAAATTAACACTAAGTTTAGTTAAAGGGACAGACCCTAGTTTCAACCCGTGAAAATTAACACTAAGTTTAGTTAAAGGGACAGACCCTAGTTTCCACCTGTGAAAATTAACACTATGTTTAGTTAAAGGGACATGCCCTAGTTTCCACCTGTGAAAATTAACACTAAGTTTAGTTAAAGGGACAGACCCTAGTTTCCACCTGTGAAAATGAACACTAAGTTTAGTTAAAGGGACAGACCCTAGTTTCCACCTGTGAAAATTAACACTATGTTTAGTTAAAGGGACAGACCCTAGTTTCAACCTGTGAAAATTAACACTGCGTTTAGTTAAAGGGACAGACCCTAGTATCAACCTGTGAAAATTAACACTAAGTTTAGTTAAAGGGACAGACCCTAGTATCAACCGTGAAAATTAACACTAAGTTTAGTTAAAGGGACAGACTCTAGTTTCAACCCGTGAAAATTAACACTAAGGCTATTGAATGTCAAACATTTGGTCATTCTGACTCGTAGTCATCAGAGGAAACCCGCTACAATTTTCCTAATGCAGCAAGGGATTTTTTATATACACTTTCCCCACAGACAGGAAAGTACATACCACAGCCTTTGTCCAGTTGTGATGCACTGGTTGGAACGAGAAAAAACTCAATGAGCTGAATGGATCCACCACCAGCCCCTAAAGTTTGATAGTTATGTATGAATTACCAGACACCACGATGGGAACATTTTGTTCAGAATCGCATCACGATTTGCCACCCACGTTTCAGAGATCTAACACAGTTGACTAGAAACATCGCAAATCGAGATTTTGAAAATAAAATATTCCCTGCCATGCTTATTTTGATGCCGAATCAGTTCCTAAACCTGTCAGTTTTTTGTCTGCCAAAATCCTTTTACACTTTACTGTAGTCACATCATCCACACTGGCAATCGGTGTCACAGACTGGAAACCCTCTAGCTGACCACCTGTCTGATTTTCTTTATTGTTGGTCTGTGTGATGTATGGATAATATTAGTCTATTGGCTGATTTTCGTCAAGATGTTTTCGGATTACTTCTGACAGATTCCAGGGACTCCACCCACTGTTTCACTTGGTCTGTCTGGAATTTACCTGCAAGAATATGTATACACATTTCATAATTGATAATTTAAATCTACAAAATATTATTTATTACCAATGTAAAACAATGAACATTTAAAAAAAGAAAATGATGTCTTATAAACATGAAATCTTATACTCATAAAAAATGGCTTTCACAACAGATGAAAACAGAACTTTGCACTGCTTTGTTTGTTTGTTTTGTTTAACGACACCACTGGAGCACATTGATTAATTAATCATAGGCTATTGGATGTCAAACACTTGGTAATTCTGATTCGTAGTCATCAGAGGGAACCTGCTCCAATTTCCCAAATGCAGAAAGGGATCTTTTATATGCACTTTCCCCACAGACAGGATAGCACATGCCATGGCCTTTGTCTATTAGCAGGGCCATAGCTGGGGGGGGGGGGGGGGCAGGGGCAGAGCAGGAACAAAATCCAGAGAAAATTATAGAAACTTAAAGAAAATTCTCTTCTTAACCATTTAAGGAGTTTGAGACTATTAACTACTCAGTTGCCATTGAGTTGGAATGAGAAAAATTCCAATCAATTGCGACACAAGCACCTCAACTGAAACAGCAGGTCAGAGGTCAGAGTGTTTAACGTGCACACTGAGAGCAAGTTGTTGTAGCGCAGGCACGGACAGAGCTAAATGCTGCCCCATTTGTAATAGTCAGTGGCTTAAGATAAAATGTGTGCATGTCGTTTTGCAATGACATCACCTGTTACTGTTTGTTTTGCTTAAAGATACAACTAGAGCACTTTGATTTGTTAATCATTGGCTATTGGATGTCAATCATTTGGTAATTGTGACTGTTAGTCTTAGAGAGGAAACCCGCTGCATTTTTCCATTAGCAGTAATGGATCTTTTATATTCACATCCTACAGACTGGATAGCACATACCACAGACTTTGATTTAATAGTCATGATACACTGGTTGGAACAAGAAATTGCTCAATGGGCCCAACGACTAGGATCGATCCTAGACAGACTGCGCACATTGACTTTCAAACATTTAATAATTCTGACACATAGTTTTAGAGAAAAACTGCTACATTTTCTCATTAGTAGCATGGGATCTATTACATGCACTTTCAACAGAAAGGAAGGAAATGTTTTATTTAATGATGCACTCAACACATTTTATTTATGGTTATATATGGCGTCAGACATACATGTATGGTTAAGGACCACATAGACATTGAGAGTGGAAACACTGCTGTCACCACTTCATGGGCTACTCTTTTCAATTAGCAGCAAGGGATCTTTTATATGCACCATCCCACAAATGGGATAACACATACCACAGCCTTTGATATACCAGTCGTGGTGCACTGGCTGGAGCGAGAAACAGCCCAATGGGCCCACCGATGTGGATCGATCCCAGACCGACCGAGCATCATATTGCGACAGAAAGGACAGCACATGCCATGGACTTTGATGTAAAGTCATGGGGCACCAGTGTGGTTCGATCATACAGTCAAAGCATCTAGGTAGCACTAAACCAAATAACTTCCGGCTGGGTCAAAGTTCGAGGTGCACCCAACTTTTGATAGAGAAATGAACACCACAAGTCCTGTGATTGGTGATAAATATGAGTGTGTTGGTTGTAAAAAAAAAAAAAAAATGTTACTATTGTTGTCTATGGGATTTGATTTGGTGGTATACACCCTAAATAGATAGACAGAGACAGAGACAGAGAGAGAGAGAGAGAGAGAGAGAGAGAGAGAGAGAGAGAGAGAGAGAGAGAGAGAGAGAGAGAGAGAGAGAGAGAGAGACAGAGAGACATTTATGTCAATTGATATGCTGCAGGTAGGAGTTTTAGCCACATGTTACTATTGTCGTCTGTGGCATTTGATACACCCTCTATGGTAAGCATTCTACTGACTGAGCTACCTGTAGATCCCACTAAAGAGAAAACTAGCAAAGAATAAAGTGACAATGGGTAATAGGGAGAATAACCAACTGAGTATGAGGAACTACACATTATCTGTTTATTGTGAATGAATGAAACAGTTGTAAATATAAGCCTTAATTCATTCATTCACATGGGACAGATAATCCATTAAATAATTCCTTGTGGCTTGTTTTCCTGTCCTCATAGATGAGAATGCCCCATCCCAAAAAATACTAAAAATTACAGCAGCTTATTTAGAAACATTGTTAAAAGGACATAATGTTAAGCATGTTATAAATAATAATGCAAAGCTGTCACCACTCCTAGGGAGGTATGGGGCATGCACTCCCGGAAAGACGAGCTTCTGAGTTTAAAAAAAGTATTTTTCTAATTAGTTTAAATCATTTTAAGATGGGATTTTTTTTTGTGGTTTCGCAATATTTTTATTTATCTTAATTTTCATAATACAATATATTTTTTTTTAATAGTTGACACACATTGTGCATGGTGTTTTTTTTGTAAGTGTTTTTTTGACTTCGGGTATTAAAAAGCTGTCATAATATGTCCACCTTAAAGGGACACACCCTAGTTGCACTTTACTTACATTTTATTATTTAGAATACACATTTCCATTCACCTGAAATGTTTTTTGGTAATCCTGGTGTTTGTAATACCACAAAAAGCATTTTTCGTATTTCTTAAAAACCGTTGAGCAGACAAGGTCTAATCTATTTTTAGAGGGGATCTTCCCCTTTCAATGTCACAGACGTTGGTATACCACGTGACCATTATCATTTTGGTTCGGTTTGTTTTCTCGTGCATGGTTCGCGCAATCAACATCCGATTTGTTGTCGTTTGCTTGTTGTTCATTTGTGAGGTTTTTCTTCACAGTTCATGAACATTTTCATTAACAATAAAGTTCAGACAAGTAAGTATCTCAATACAAAACGTTACAAACCCTTAAAACCAATAAGTCTTACGATATCTGGAGAGGACAGAACAGTTGGAACATGCCCAGGAGAGGTGAAAGGAACGCACCCCAAGTCTGTGTGCACTCTGGGAAATTTGTTGTGACATAGGCATTTCTGTGCTTCGAGCGACATCAGAATACTACTTTCAAAATTATTTCAAGATATTGGGTCACGGGGATTCCCATGGTATTTATCGATATAAAACCTGCTTTTTCACTCTATTTTATAAAAACATGATCTAAGTGTGTTACAGTTTTGTAGATTAACCAAAATTAGAATTAATTTTCGCAGGCTGAAACTAGGGCGTGCGACTTTAAAGAATATGTGGAGTACATTGTCCGACATACTGAATAACTTTGTGATTTAAGAACAGATTGGATTTTGCACCAAATACCGAATCATGATGTACATGTATGTAGTATTATTAATCATTAAATTTATTAAAAATGTGTACCAGAAAAAAAGAGAGAGTGTTTTACCAATGTCACGTCTTTGGCTGTAGGCTATGGTTAAATGTTACATTAAAACAAGTATTTTTCGTCCTCTTTATTAATCAATATTATGTTTAAATGATGCATACTTAACAGTGGCTGCCTTATTGGAATTTGCCAACAAATTCGCTGCTGTCACTTGTTTGTCTGGCAGGTATTAATATGCCGGTTGCTTGATGGCACACCGACTGGCATACGTCGCTTTTTTCCAAACGAGTACCGTACGTAGATTTAAATAAAAAGGGACCAATGGTGATGAAGAGAATGTATGTGGATAATATAACCGCGGCAATGTTGGAATCACCAAAATGGCAGTTGGTATAAAACCTGGATTACTGGGTAAATATAACATCCGGATAGCTGGGATGGTACAAAACCCAGACATCTGGGGTGAAATGTAGCCAATTTTGACAAAACCCAGAACAAAATCTAGCATTCCGGAGGATGTTCATCTATGTGTCCTGGACAGAGGAGCTAATGATAGTTGACACCTGCACCCATGACAGGTGTGTGCTACAACAGCTTGTTATGAATGTGCATGCTAAGACTTATGACCTGACCTGACCGGACCTTGTTAGTTATTCTCTAGTTCAGTTACCTTTTGTTGAGGCGAAGAACTCCTCTAAACACTTTGGTTTGTCTTCAAGTTGTTCATATTCATACGCCTGTAGAATCATCTCAAACTTGTCTAAGTCTTTAACATACGCCGCTTCTGCACTACTCTGGTCTTCATATTCCTTTAAAAAAACATGGTGTAGTCATACGTGGCATTTGTGGATCAATTAAAACTGTGAACTTATAGTAGTAATAAATATAACTAAAATGAAATGAATAAAAATAAAAATAATTCATTATTAAACATATATTCCTTTCCTTGATTTGTGTAATATAAGTTGTAGAAGCATCACGAGGGGTATATGGCTTTTTATGTACCCTTTGTGTGTTCTTTTACCCCGAGCCGAAGGCGAGGGGGTAAAAGAACACACAGAGGGTACATAAAACGCCATATACCCCGAGAGATGCTTCTACAACGAATTTATCTTGCCGACATGTTAAACCATATAGCTAAATAATCAAAATAACGCCAGACAATAATTGTTAACAATTTATTAACGAAGCCGTACCACGCGGACGCGAACGAAACCACTTGCCAGTGACGAAAAATAGTTCCATCGATAAACGAGTTTTTAACTTCAAATGTTTGTAATACGAAATTGTCTGAAACAGATATTAATAAAAAAAAAAAAAAAATTAATTTTTTTTATCAGAAATGTATGTAGTAAAAAAATAAAAATATTAAAAAAAAAAAAACAACTGTTGCTAATCGCGCACTAATACAATAACACCACGACCGTAATTAGGTGGCCGAGTTCAACATTGCAGCTTTTAAAAGTATTGAAATAGTGTATTTTATAGTAAAAATAAAATTAATTATGTATACTTGATTGATTATCAATGTTATTTATAATCTAATTATTGCTTTAGAATTAACTGGGGCGGCTGGAAACTGTTGGAAATTACAGACGGGGTATAAGAGAATTTGGCTCCGCCCACAGGGGGATAAGGGATTTGTCCAACGGCAAACAACCAATGAGATTAAAGAATTTTACATGAAGGCGAGATAATGCTGTTTGTCCAGGTCTATAATGACTCTATGTTGGAGATCTGGAACTCTTATCATGACAGTGGGGCGATCGCTAATTAATGGAACAGTCAGATGAGCTTGTACAGACAAGTATGAAAATCCACGGGCCTCAGATTCTTATACACATTTTTCCATTTCATGATCAAACGCAACACAAGATCATAATTATTAAATTTCTACTTAAAATTTATAGTCATTTCATCTTGATTACCGACTGTCAAAATGTTCCCTGCACTAGAGCATATACAGGTAAATTAATCGTCGGCTTTTGTGTGTCAAACATTTTGTAATTCTGACAGTCTTCAATGGAAATCTGCTGCATTTTTCCACTAGCAGCATGGGATCCTTTGTTACACATTTTTCTGAACAAAACATTCAATGGTGAAACTGATGAAGGATATGTTTTATTTACTAGTAACAACGCACTCAACACATTTTATTTATGGTTATATGGTATCAGATATATGGTTAAGGACCACATAGATATTGAAAAAGAAAACCTGCTGTCGCCACTTCATAAGCTACTCTTTTTGATTAGCAAGGGATCTTTGATATGCACCATCCCACAGACAGGGTAGTACATACCACGACCTTTGTTACACCAGTTGTGGTGCAGTGTCTGGAAGGAGAAATAGCCCAATGGGCCCACCGACAGGGATCGATCCCAGACTGACCATGCATCGAGCGAGCACTTTACCACTGGGCTACCTTGCCTACATCCTGTCCTGTGAAACTGATGAAAGGCAAGTGCACATTCACTACTTACCATTTATGGGCGAGTATGAAGTGAGCACAACATGGTTCATACAGGTATGGAAATATAAATTTCCATAACTTTTCCAAAACCACGAAGATAAATTTCCAAAACTCATTTTAATATGATTCACTATTAACAATACATTTTATAAGCAACTTCAATTATAAAGTCATTGTTCTGCATGTACAGGTATTGTAAAGGACCAAATAAGATAAGAGACTAAAATGCAAAGAGAGAGAGAGAAAAGTTTGTTTTTAATTTTATTTTTAGCAATCAAATATTGATTTTCACCACTAAGCTTTTTAATATATTTCCAAAAGTACAATTTTCCAAAACTATGAGCAAAAATGTTATTTTTCCAAAACTTTCCATACTCTTGGAAATGATGATTTTTTTTCTTCAAAAACCCGTATGAACCCTAGCACAAGTAACTGCATGACTCTGATGAATGCCTGCTCTATGTTTAATGACTGCAAACTACATGTATTTGACTGGTCCTTAATGTGGTCATTTGGTTTAATGCAAAGCCGACAAACCAGTGTAGCGAATGCTTTTTCTGCTCAGTCTGGCTGAACTCGGCACAAGACCGTCTCCATCTCTTACCTTCCACAGACAGTAAATCTCTCGCCCGACACTCGACTCAACAAGACTGCTGATGTAGCCCATCGCTGCCTGAATCAAATCATTTCAACAGTATTAATTATTAGAGAACTTATTTCAAAATTAAGTATAATTTTTTAAGACATAAATAATTTAAGTTTCATGTGTTTTCAAAAAAAGAAACAAAAGAACAACAAAAACAAAGGAAAAAAAACATGGAAAAGAAAATCAGTGTAAATCAGAGGTTAAAGATTCCCACTGTATGGAAAGAAGGAAAGAAATGTTTTATTTAACGACAGTCAACACATTTTATTTACAGTTATATTGTGTTGAACATATGGTTAAGGACAACACGGATATTGAGAGAGGTAACCTGTCGCCACATCATGGGCTACTCGTTTTGATTAGCAGCAAGGGATCTTTTACATACACCATCCCTTAGACAGGATAGTACATACCACAGCCTTTAATTGTTACACCAGTTCTGGGGTAAAGCCAGAGAGGAAAAAACACTGAAGCAAACCCAGACCTGTAAAATAAATATCAGTGTCATGGGAAAAATAAAATAAATCTGGGGACATTCAAGACACTGCAAGCACCTCATCTGCTTCATGCTAGCTACGCCATTGCAGTTGTGGAGCACTGGCTGGAACAAGAAATAGCCCAATGGGCCCACCGACGGGGATCTATCCCAGACTGACCGTGCGTCAAGCGAGCACTTTACCACTGGGCTCGCCATCTCCCACTGTATGATGCTCGCAGAAAGAAGAATTTTCATGTCTGACAAACAACTTAGTTGAATGCATATATGCCAATTGTCCATTTAAGTTTGTTTTGGAAGATTTGATATGTAAAAGCAACTGAAATGCCTTTTATTGAAATTAACATTAAGGTTGGAGCCAATGGCTGAGTTGTGATAGTCAAGTACATAATTATACATGTATGATATGTACTATTGTTTTCCCTAGCTTGTTTTAGCATGGAGCGGCACCATGCCTCAATAGTCTAGCACCATCTTGCCTTAATCAGCACTATGCTGCACTGAGATTAAACAAGCCTTTTTTAGTAATTAATTCTAAAATTGCCTTTATAAAACACCCAAAAAGGTATTATTAATTAATAAAATATGCATTTTATATCTTTTGCCATTCATTTATTAATACAAGCACATAAATTACATTTTTTTTTTTAATGAAATACAAGTGCCCCAAAAATGGTGAAAATGCCCCAAAAATGTTTGGTTTACCATGCCTTGCCTAATTTCTAGGGAAATCACTATGTACATATGATTGGCCCTTGCCCAGTGGCAAGTGATATATATTTTTTTAATTATGAACCTCTGTAAATTAAGAAAAAGAAGAGTATAGAACATTACATGTACAAGAAAGAAGAAGAAATTATTTATATGAAAATGTTCAGAGATTATCAACAACGTGGCAACAATCAGCAATTTACCTGCAAGAATCCATGGTCTAGCTGAAACTGTGATATTTCAAATTCAATAAACTGATTTATTTCACAGACCAAATGGAGCAACACTGGTTGTCAAGCTTTGGAGTTCCAAAGAAGACTTGACAGAGACAGCATTTGTTATCACCACAACCGGACTCCAAATCTAAAGCATGATCAACTATAGCTTGAACGCAGAAGAAGAAGATTTATTTCAGTTCATTCCTGTGTTTATATCCCATTAAGGTTGAAGCACACTGTCCTGGACACACAAATCAGTTATCTGGGCTGTCTGTCCAGAACAATAGATTAATTGTTAGTGGTTATTCGCCTTACTCCTACCCATTTAACTGTTATACTGTGTGCTGGGTTAATTTGGAGCTGGTACCAGGATGCGAACCCAGCACCTACAAGTACCAGACTTACAGTCAATGGCTTAACCACTACACCACTGAGGCCGGTATGTGAATGGCGCTTACAAACTAGTTCTATACTAAGATTGGTTTCTTATAAACCCATTTGTGAGAACATTCTTTGCTATTTTTGTCAACACATACCTGTTTACACATTTACGTGTGTTAACAATTTCAAGACATATGACTGGCTGCTCCTAAGTGATGACCAGGTCACCAATGCTATACATCCAGTGTTCTATATTAACGGTATCCCGATATCCAATGGATACCAGATTTTAATTTTTGATGTCAGACTTCAAGAACCCAGTATTCCTCCAGGATATCATATAATGTTTATTTTTCATCGCCATTTACCAGTGAAGTTAAGTAACAGTATTTTTGAGCTTGTACCCAGTCTAATGCTACGCCATAACAATATTTTCCCCAACTCGTATCCAGTTTAATCCTACACTGGAGCAATAGTGGTGCAGCAATAGACTGTGAACCGCTAAGTCAATATTGCGTTTGTTTGATATTTCCTCCCTTCAAATTTTATTGAGATATAGATTCCACGTCTGCAGAAAATTACTGCTAAATACTAATTTATGTCAATATTACGCAAAAATGGATGCAACAAATCTGTTTGCTGATTCCTTTTGATTATGAATTCTGTGATTTTGATTGCGATATCAGCGTAGCAATAGGCATGCAACGAGAACAGTGTCGTCCATGTTTGTTATGATGTTATTTATGAATTTTATTTAAATGGGATACTAAATTCTGAGGTGGGATACCAGATTTTGAAATGTTAGTATCCAACTGGGATACTGTCCAAAACTTTTAATCTCGAACACTGACATCTAATAAAAAAAGAGCATGATGGAAATTGATTACACTGTGACATATAGTTAACCTGACAATCATGTGTCTGTGATGTGTAAGTGCAACGGCTGTAAATAACTTTTAGTAAAAAAAAGACGTAAAAATTTGCTTAAAACCTGGTTTTTGAGGATATGTAAGAATTAAAATAATACATCTGTGTCCATTAGATACCATTTATCTTACAACTCGTTGTATAAAAATGTCTCAAACTCACTTTCGTTCGTTAGATACGTTTTAAAACAACTCGTTGTGAGATAAATGGTATTTAACGAACACTCATGTATTATTCTCTGTTTACCTCTTCCTTCTTGTGTTTCTCTTCCTTGCTAATCCCGTCGCTCGGGGCGATATCTCCAACCATACTCTCAGCCATATCATGTACGAGTGCAAGTTTAATACACCTGCAAACAAACAAACAAACAAACAGTCAATATGTGCTATAAAATTTGTGCTCTATAATGATGTACCAAGTACTGATTATATCAATGTGATGCTCCCATTATGAAATCCATAATCCAGAGCAAAATATTTCACACAAACCTTCATTCTGTCCATGTATTGGTTATGTCAATTCAGTGTGCGATTTTGAGGAGAGTCCGGGAGACCAACGCTCACAAAAATCATACAGGATTCTCTAGCTTGGCTGGCATATGAGCCTGTATGGCTCGTGAAAATTATTTTTACAAATTACATTGATTCTTTGAAATGACACAGGCAACATATATCTCAAAATACTAGGAAACCACAATCTTGAATAGCGATCTTTTCCAAGGTTTCCTACAAAACATTTGGTGTATCTGGTGTTCTAATGGAGACGCATGGCAGGGCTTGCTGGGTTGGTGGTGGGCTCTAAAGATTTGCAAACAGGGAGACCTTATGAAACTTAAATTTTTTAAACCAAAATCACACACTGCAATTTAAATTAGCACAGATCAGCAACTGAAAATGTTGTGACTCATTACTGATTCTGAAAGTCACTTAAGCAAGTATGCATCAAAGATACCGGCCATTTTTGTTTCTTTTTTTAGTTTTTCTTAACTTACAGTATCAACCGGAAATACTGTCATCAAAATTTACATGATTAGTATAATTCACTTAACTGAACACTTGGTTATCTCAGTAAAAACGTTATGTAAACTGGCTTCCAGTATATAGTATTATAAAGGAAGGAAGGAAGAAAATGTTTTACTTAACGACACACTCAACACATTTTATTTAAAGTTATATGGCATCAGATATATGATTAAAGACCACACAGATATATAGAGAGAAAACCCACTATTGCCACTTCATGTGCTACTCTTTTCAAGTAGCAGCAAGGGATCTTTTATATGTACCATCCCACAGACAGGATAGTGCATACCACATCCTTTGTTACACCATTTGTAGAGCACTGGCTGGAACAAGAAATAGCCCAATGGGGCCACCGACGGGGATTGATCCTAAACAGACCATGCATCAAGCAAGCGCTTTACCACTGGGCTACTTCCCGCCCATATTATGAAGGAAACCCACCACATTTTTTATTTAGTATTTTATTTATTTATATACTTTTATATTTTTTTATTTATTTATATACAGTTACTGGTTTAAAAAGGCTGTAGGCAGGTTCAAAATTGACTTTGGTGAGGATTTTGCCTTCAACAAAACAATTTCAAAATTGCTGTATATGTAACAAAATTAATTGCAGAGTTCGAGCCCTGTATACCATGCAGTACCTGTCTTTATCAAGTCCGCTTGCGGGATCCACCAGGAAAGCTAAAATGGCCATTCTGTACATGTGATCAGCCACGCTCTCTGGGCGGGTGATATTGCTACGTACCCAGCCAGTTCGCTGAACTCTCTAAAACAAAACAAACACAATACATACTATAAATGTAAATTACATGTGTCATGTATTACAGGAGCCTGTAGGAACCCGATTGGTGGTTGGGAGATGGGCAGGGACCTGTGTCCCACCACTCGAGAATGAAAATGTGCATTTTATTGTCCTACTCTATATAAATAAAGGTAAACATATACAGGGCTAGCTCTGGCACTCGTCAAATAATTTTTTATGTAATCACTGATATTTTGTTACAAAATAACTGGGTTCCTGTAATTTTTAAAGTTTAATAGATAATTTGGTAAAATGTTCTGCTTAAGTTTAACGACACACTAAAAAAAAATATTTACAGAACTTTATATATATGGCATAATATGGCTATGGACCTGCACATATAATGAGACCAATGGGACTTAACAAATTGATTTAAATATTATTTATATATTCATAATATGTGCTATTGTTCCTCATGCTATACATATTACATGTATGTTGCTGTTGTTTCTTTGAATGTATGTATGTATAATATCATGTATAGATTAGAGAGGGCCTCATGGGAGACCAGTCACCTTGTACTGAATGTGTTTACCCTCTGAAAATAAAGAATTTTATTATTTTTATTATTATTATTATGGGCTACTCTTTCCTATTAGCAGCCAGGGATCTTTTATATGCAGCATTGCACAGACAGAATAGTACATACCACGGCCTTTGTTACACCAGTTGTGGAGCACTGGTTGGAATAAGGAATACATGTACCCTAATATGGGCCCACAAACAGTGATCAATCCTAGACCGCCTGTGCATCAGGTGGGTGGTTTACCACTGGGCTATATCCCGGCACTTCATCAGCTAAGTATATATGAATAGCATTTTTAAAAACTAATTATTATAGTGATACAGGGAAGCACTTTCCTTTGGCACTGTCACTAACCCTAACCCTAACTCTATTTATGATAAGTATTTATAATGTTCTTTATACGTGACAGTGCCAAAGGAAAGTCCTACCCTGTGTTTTTGCTATGGAGTAATCTCTGACTGAGAGAGAGTGAACATAACTGTCCAAATGTCTTTCAAGATCTGGAACAGCAGAGTGCTCAGGCTATGTGATAGTAATAAAGTAGTAGTATGTTAGTTGGTGTGTAACCTGTAGGGTTGGGCACCAACTAACATACTACTACTTTATTACTATCACATATCTTGATCCAGATCTTGAATTTTTATTTATTTTTGGTGGCATCTTTGTTAACTCTTCGGATGTGATAAAGGATCAGACCGGCCTTGGTGGCATCATGGTTAGGCCATTGATCTATAGGCTGGTAGGTAATGGGTTCGGATCCCAGTCGAGGCATGGGATTTTTAATCCAGATACCGACTCCAAACCCTGAGTGAGTGCTCCGCAAGGCTCAGTGGGTAGGTGTAAACCACTTTCACCGACCAGTGATCTATAACTGGTTCAACAAAGGCCATGGTTTGTGCTATCCTGCCTGTGGGAAGCGCAAATAAAAGATCCCTTGCTGCTAATCGGAAATAGTAGCCCATCTAGTGGCGACAGCGGGTTTCCTCTCAAAATCTGTGTGGTCCTTAACCATATGTCTGACGCGGGTTATAGCGAAAACGGAACCATGCCAAAACGGCCCCAGGCGAAAACGGAACCAAATTGGACAAAACGGAACCTGTGTTGGCTAAAACGGCACCAAAATCAA
The DNA here is from genome assembly GCF_016097555.1 of Gigantopelta aegis. Lineage (NCBI taxonomy): Eukaryota > Metazoa > Mollusca > Gastropoda > Neomphalida > Peltospiridae > Gigantopelta > Gigantopelta aegis. The sequence continues at coordinate 14,611,021 of NC_054705.1, forward strand.
AACCTATTTATCTCGCATTCCCAATGAGAAAACAATATATGCTATTATAACATGATTGCTCATAGTTCATTTTTATGTGAATTAAATAAAAGAAATTGTTTATATACATGAGTGTTGTTATTTTTGGGCTACATAGTAAGGGCCTCGATTAGTGACGTCAAGCATCATCTTAGCACGTGCTCAAGCTAAAAATAACAGTTGTACTGAAGGCACTAATTTACTCTATTACCTTTTTAAACACAGCAACAACTAACAGATCTCATGAAGGAAGTCAGACATAATAAAGTAAAATGATGTTTATTTATTTACAAAACAAGCAATCGATTGTTGTGTACTTAACCAAGCAAGCTCGGCAAGGCTGTGCAGTGAACATCGTGAGCTTTGATGTTTTGTCTGCGACACTCTGGCTAGACGGAATCGGTGATGGGGATTAACAATTAGCAATACAGGTGTAATTCTAGTAACTTAAATGCTTGATAATCAACAGTCTACAGTAATAACAACTCAAAAGATTTGGTAAGTGTTAATTCCTATCGTAGCACAATCCACGGTTTCACATGTTGAATAATACGATTTTGACCGGCTTTATTCGGCAATAAACCTAAGTCATGATTTTTCATTTTTCTCTCTCTCTCTATTATGTGTGGTTCCGTTTTAGCCAATACAGTGAGGTGCCGTTTTAGCCACAATCGGTTCCGTTTTCGCCAACGAAAATGGTTCCGTTTTCGCTAACAAAAATGGTTCCGTTTTGGTAGTGGTTCCGTTTTAGCCTGATCCCTCTGACGCCATACAACCGTAAATAAAATGTGTTGAGTGCGTCGTTAAATAAAACATTTCTTTCTTTCTTTCTTTCAAAGTGCTCTACTAGTACTAGCCTCTAGTGACGTCGTTATATAAAACAAACTTTACTTTGATAAATAATGATAAAGGATCAGAATACAGGATCAATGGATCCGTCGGTATTATTATACATGTGTACTCAACAAAATGTGATGTCGTTACCTTTAACTGACCTATGAGAGTCATAAATTCTATCATCTTTGAAAAATCTCCACTCATTTTGAACCTTCCACACTTTCGCTTTTGTCAAAGAAGCGAGGCAGCTCTTCTTTCGGAAGAAAACAAAAAGTTGCAGATTATCCAATACATTTGTCAAACACAGAGCAGATTTTACAACAGTTATTTTGATTGGATAAGAACTTAACCTTGTCAAATATGGCTTCCACCATAAGGCAGTGTGGATTTTGTTACTTGCGAAGGTCGTTTTTATGGACATTTTCGAGAAATTATTGTTCATCATCAAAAAATACATCGTCTGACAACAAAAGCAGTGATCAGCAACAAAATGAACAGCAAGCAGACCGACCAGTTTCAAGTAATAAAGACATTTTTGGTGAAGGAACCGAAACTGTCAAACGTGTTTCACCGATGACTCCCGGCGAAAAGGCACTTGCAGGGTTTGCTAGGGCTTTAGAAAAAGCTAAACATCCAGAAGAAGCAGAAATTGACCTCGCAGAAGAGAGCCCATTCGCGCCTGATGAGTCGTTTGCATCAATGATTCGCAAGTCGAAGTTGATGCAAATAGGAGATCCGGCTGGCCGGACAGTGCTAGGAAAAATCATTGAAACAGTTGGTGATGATTTGTATATTGACTTTGGTGCAAAGTTCCACTGTGTTTGTCAACGACCAAACTACTTACCTGAGTAAGTACTGGCAACGATATGTAAAGGTTTATTTTGTAACTGACATAAATTGTCATTTAGCTAATATAAAGTCTGAACCACATTGTTAAACGGACACACGCTATTGTCCGAACCAAATTGTTAACAACTACGAAAAATTACTCTCCTACATTTAATTACCGTTAGATTTCCTCCAAAGTTTGTCCAGACACAAATCTTGAAAAAACCATTACAATGACACAGATTCCACATACCAGATGCTAGCCCGAGTACTCTGACTGTAAGAGAGCTAGACGGACATTTGGACATAAACACGCTCTCATTACAGTCAGAGACCAACCTATGTCTTTTTTTGGCAATTCCTGACTACCAAACGGTAGGCAACGAGTCCCGCTCTAATACCACAACAATCCTATGTTTGACGTCAAATACCTTTACATCAATCATTTTCGAGTTAAGTGATACAAAAAAATCCACATATTAATCACTAATACACTTACTACAGAAAGAAACCCGACAGCACCCACATTCAGCTACGCTTCGTGACACTCCGTCGCAACAATTGCAAAGCTCGGCGATCTATTTCGAGACGTAGACCACGTGATCGCGCACTGGGCGATTCCGCCTTGTGCAGCAGTTACAGGGGCCGTCTCATATCAAGACCTCGGAGCTCGGAGCTTCTCGAAATAAATAGAGGCCTGCCTTTAATATAAGCCTGCCTTAGAAAGGCCAACCTCTGCTATTGTTACTTTGTCAGGTTAAAGGCCACGTTACACTGGTCATTTCCGTTATGTAATGTCAAAAGCTTACAAGCATATGGCGAGAATAGGGAAGTTGAACAGTTTTTCATTTCTCAGGGAGATGAGAGGTTTGGAAGCCTGCATTAGAATAAAAAAACAAATTTTGCATTAATAAAATATAGAGGCCTGCCTTGAATAAAGGCCGGGTTTCAGAGTGTCACGAATAATATACAAGCCTGGTCTTGTAGTTAACGATTTATGGTATATACATGTATGTAATTGTATGTTCTCGATATAGGAAAATATTTAATGGCAGAATTTATTAGTTATCTCCCTTTATCCAGAGAAAGGAAGAGTCGTGGTTAAGCCATCGGACATAATGCTGATAGGTACTGGGTTCACAGGTTCACAACCCGGTATCGGCTCCCACCCAGAGCAGGTTTTAACGACCACTACACCCTCTTTTCTCTCACTAATAACTAACCACTAACCCACTGTCCTGGACAGACAGCTCAGACAGCTGATGTGTGTGCCCAGGACAGCATGCTTGTACCTTAATTGGATATAAGTATGAAAATAAGTTGAAATGAAATGAAAATGAGAGACAGAGCGAGGGAGAGGGACACGGGAGAGAGGGAGGGAGGGACATGAGAGAGAGCGAGGGAGGGACACGAGAGAGAGGGAAGGAGGGACACAGGAGAGAGAGAGGGAGGGACATGGGAGGGAGGGAGGGACACAGGAGAGAGAGAGGGAGGGACACGGGAGAGAGTGAGGGAGGGAGGGACACGGGAGAGAGAGCGAGGGAGGGACACGGGAGAGAGAGGGAGGGACACGGGAGAGAGAGGGAGGGACACGGGAGAGAGCGAGGGGGAGAGGGAGGGACACGAGAGAGAGGGAGGGACACGGGAGAGGGAGGGAGGGACACGGGAGAGAGGGAGGGACACGAGAGAGAGAGAGGGAGGGAGGGACACAGGAGAGAGAGAGGGAGGGACATGGGAGAGAGTGAGGGAGGGAGGGACACGGGAGAGAGAAAAGAGAGAGGGTAGGGGATGCAGGGCTAGCTCTGGCACTCGCCAAATTCACCATTTGGGAATTTTAAGAACACTTGGCAAAATTTATTTTAATTTGGCAAAAAAAATGTGTGTTATACTTAATATTTTGTCGGAAAATAGCTATAGATTTTGCATTTTTTAGATGATTTGGTGAACTTTTTTGATTACCCAGAGCTGGCCTTGGGATACATGTCACTGCTTCTGTTTTATTTGTACTGGTGTAAAAATTATGTACATGTATATAGTACATACATGTATCTAAAAAAAAAGGAGAAAAATTAAGTTTTTATTTTATTTTTATTTTTATTTTTTCAGGAAATTCCATCGTGGAACCCGTGTGAAGCTTCAGCTTAATGAACTGGAAATGTCGTCCAGTTTTCTCGGATCTAAAAAACACGTCACTCTGTTGGAGGCCGACGCGACCTTGATCGGACTTCACCGGAAACCTCTTGATCTAAAACAGTAGACTTCCACAGTGTGTTGTAAAGAAGGGACCCGTTGGGCCGAGTGATTACTTTTAATAAATATGCCTAATCATCCACATGTATGTTTTGCTTATTTACCTTAGTGTGATAGCCACTATAGCACATTATTTTTTATCTTATCATCGGCTATTGGACGTCAAACATATGGTCATTCTGACACTGTTTTTTTAGAGGAAACCCGCTGTCACCACATAGGCTACTCTTTTATGACAGGCAGCAAGGAATCTGTTATTTGCGCTTCCCACAGGCAGAATAGCACAAACCATGGCCTTTGTTGAACCAGTTATGGATCACTGGTCGGTGCAAGTAGTTTACACCTACCCACTGAGCCTTGCGGAGCACTCACTCAGGGTTTGGAGTCGGTATCTGGATTTAAAATCCCATGCCTCGACTGGGATCCGAACCCAGTACCTACCAGCCTGTAGACCGATGGCCTAACCACGACACCACCGAGGCCGGTTTATTTGGACAAGTGAAAATATTGGTGGACAAGGTAGATTTCTAGACGGTGTTCGTTCATTCATTCATTCATTCATTCATTCATTCATTTCATCTTAGTGCAGGTATAGCTCTTCTATTCGCCAAAGGAATGGGATGTAACCCAGTGGTAAACTTGCAGGACTTCTACATTATGGTAGCCCCACTCTTCATGGCTGGTGATATTCAATGTTGGGCTAGTAAATAACTAATATTACCATGCCCGATGGCTAGTGAAAAAAATGTCAAATGCTGCATTTAAGTCTATTTTGTAAATACGTATACTCTGCCCCCCCTCCTACCTCCTCAATTTTAGTGTTTTTAAGCTGTATCTCTTTAGTTGTCATATCTGATTATTACTATTAGTAAAATTGTTTAAATTTACTTTAAATAGTGGGGCTAGTGAATCTTTAATTGTGGCTAGTAAATGTTTTAAATCACTGATCCCATGGCTAGTGGATTTTATAAAAATTCTAGAAGCCCTGCCTTGCTGCTAATGGGAAAATGTAGCAGGTTTCCTCTTCAAGACTATGTCTGTTACCCAATGTTTGACATTCAATAGCCAATGGTTGTTAAATCAGTGTGCTCTAGTGGTGTCATTAAGCAAAACAAACTTGTTTGTTTCTTTCTATTTACCACATTCGTCAGCTGTGAATTTAAAAAATAATTGGCAAATTGGGCGGGGGGGGGGTATATCGATAAGTGTTACATAATATTTGAGAAGGAATCCACAAGGGCAGGGGGGGTTGGGGGTCGAACCTTCCCCCCCCCCCCCCCCCAAGGCGAAATAAAATTTCATATCCCGATTTTTAATGTAATTTCTTTCCAAAAAAATGTGGTGAGAAAGCAGCTCGGCTAGCCAGCAGAAAATACCTCAGAATAGCCCTAGAAGAGGTCAATTTTTCAAAAAATTTCGTGGGAGGTCCCCCCAGACATCCCGCCACGGGTTTCGCCAGACACCTCGACCCCCCCCCCCCCCCCTGCAAAATTTCCTACGCACTCCCCTAAAGGGGGTTTAAGTAATTGTTGAACCACCCCATGGCTTCATACGGACCATGCAAATGTCATTTTTCATGCCTGAAAAAATCGTAGAATCTTAAGATGGTTCATGGAAAGTAATTTGTAATTTATTTTCCTCATTCAGACACAAAATAGCCACACTGTTCTTATCATCTATTTATCAATCTTCTATTAATAATGTTTCAATAAAGTCGTAAGTTTAGTGTAAAGATATTTCCAAATCTAATTTTATTTGTAATATGTTCTGGATATTTTGAGGCGTTATATGTCAAACTAAAAAAAACAAACAAACAACAAAAAACCCACACCAGTAAACTCGTACCCCAAAAACCCCACTTGTTTAAAAAGGCACATCAGACTGAGTTTCCAATAACACAAATGGATCTTTAATCGTTATATAATTTTATTATACAAAATAACTACAAGTTAAGTTTGTTTTCTTTAACGACACCACTAGAGCACATTGGATTAATCATTGGCTGTTGGATTTAAAAAGTTTGGTAATTCTGACAGTCTTAGAAAGAAAACAAATGTTTTGTTTAACGACACCACTAGAGCACATTTATTTATTAATCATCGGCTATTGGTGGTCAAACATGTGGTAATGTTTGACATATAGTCTTAGAGAGAAAACCCGCTACATTTTTTTTCCATTTATAGCAAACCATTCCACAGACAGGATAGCACATACTACAGTGGTGTCGTTAAACAAAACAACTTTCGTCTTTTATTCTTAAACTGATATCAGCTCAATATATCAAGGAATTGTGGGGAAAAAACACATCCGGGAAACAAATTTTCGTATGTCCTAAGTTCAGGAGCCATAACTGTCAAAAATGGAAGAAAGGAAATGTTTTATTTAATGACACACTCAACACATTTTATTTACGGCTATATGGCGTCAGACATATGGTTAAGAACCACACAGATACTGAGAGAGGAAACCCGCTGTTGCCACTTCATGGGCTACTCTTTTCAGTTAGCAGCAAGGGATCTTTTATATGCACCATCCCACAGACAGGATAGCACATACCACGGCCTTTGGTGTACCAGTCGTGGTGTACATGCTGGAGCGAGAAATAGCCCAATGGTCCCACTGACGGGTATCGATCCCAAACCGACCGCGCATCAAGCGAGCGCTTTACCACTGGGCTACGTCTCGCCTCAAATTGCCATGAAAGTAGCACTCCATCTGTAACCATTCATTATAAAGCTACACACAAAATATCAGCTCAGTAACTTAAGGCACTATGAAAAAAACATCGGTAAAACTATTTGTGGGGTAGACAGACAGACAGACAGACAGAAGGACGGAGATGAAGCCTATAGTCCCCCCCCCCCCCCCCCCCCCCGGTGGATCGGAAAGGAACTAAACCCGGTTGGACGGGTAAGGAACTAAAATACGGAGAGCCTAGAGATATACTCCTTTTTTTCTGTTAATCTAGCCACCCACTTCTGACTTAAATGTGTACTCCATGAATTTATAAAATTTTATTAAAACTGTTCCGTTCTTACAATATGGCTCATTATACTCAAGCTATGTGCGTTTAAAGCAAACGTAAATGTGGCAATTTTTTCATGGATCAATCTCTTTAGAAACAAAAAGGTACACCCACCTCTCCAACTGAAAAAAATAAATTCAATAGGCCTACATCCTTAATTTAATCACCATATTTTCTGGGTATTTTGAAGTGGGTAGCAGTGGAATAAAGAATGTTTTATTTAACGATGCACTCAACACATTTTATTTACGGTTATATGGTTAAGGACCACATAGATATTGAGAGAGGAAACCCGCTGTCGCCACTTCATGGGCTACTCTTTTCGATTAGCAGCAAGGGATCTTTTATATGCACCATGCCACAGACAGGATAGTACATACCACGGCCTTTGTTACACCAGTTGTGGAGCACTGGCTGGAACGAGAAATAGCCCAAAGGGTCCAACGACGGGGATCGATCCTGGACGCTTTACCACTGGGCTGCGTCCCGCCCCTGGGTAGCGATGGAGTTACATTGAAGAAAGAAATGTGAAAACGTGTAATTTCCGATCACAAACATGCACAATATCACAACACGGTATAAACGGTAAACATTTTTATTTCACAAATATACCTTCATTTATATGTATACAAAATGTAAAAATGTGCATTCGATTCATGAATTTTTTATATATAAAAAAAGAAACAAAACAAAACAAAACAGAAAATAAAAGCACTCAAAATGTAAATGTGTTCAATAAATAAGTGTAAATATATATATTAATCTAAGTAAATTGCATAATTACATTTTGTTTTTGCATAGATTGTTTATCAACACACTTTTGTTGAAAAATTCAAATACTATTCACAATATTTCACTTGTGTAGATACCTATAGATTATTGTACACAATCATTTTGTCTTTTCCACAAAAATGCTTTAGCTAATTCTGCAGTAAACGAATTTCAGATTCTATGACTGACCAATCAACAATTTACACCAGGTCGTAACTGTCCAATCGAACACATGGATACAAAATAGTATCCGCTTTAGATTGCCTACACTGATTGGCCGATACACCGTTAGCGCCATGCTTTAAGCAAACAAGCATCAAACACGATTGCAAGAAAAACTGCACCATCAGTACCATGTGACTGCGATTGGCTAATCAACAGAGTTTCTGTCAGAGGGTAACATGGGTATGACGCCATACTCAAATGTTTTGTCAGATTTTATTTTTGAACTTTTCACCAAACTAATTACTCTTTATCATTACTGTATGATTTTCTAAACCTAACCCATTTTCTTTCTTGGGGAGCCCCACCCCCCACCCTATCATTTTAACTAGCATGGGGAAGTTTTTTAGAAAGCATTATAGAAACTTAAAGAAAAGGAGTTTTAGACTATTAACTACTGTTGCCCCTCCCCCCCCCCCCCCCTCCAAACAAAAAATCCTAGCTACGGCCCTGCTTGCCCCCTCCTTTTTATTTCTCTGTCCTGGATGGAAGAGTTGGCGTATGTCAACACTTGCGCCCACGACAGGCGTACATTACAACAGTTTGTCCTTAACGTGCCAGTTAAACATCTGAACCATGACCAGCAGCTTGCTATGTTGCAAACATCCCACGAACACGCAAATATAGGATTTAAAATGTTGATGAAATTTACCCTGGGATAATAATTTAGAACAAATTAAATTTTTTACATTTTGTTCCATCATCAAAATTTACGAAGGTCGAATTTGCAACGCCTCTGTCTGTTAAACGCAGGTGTTTAAACATTGTAAAATACACACAAACACACAATTACATGCGTTTAAGTGAAAAACAGGCACGGCGGGGCAATTCTGAATCACAAACATTATTGGCAGTAAATCTTAAGGCAGACATGGATTTTACTTGTAGAATGCAGGAAATTGCATTTCTGGACATTTTACGGAAAACCATACCCTCTGAACCCCCTAGAAACTTTGCTTTACGCCTTCCATCTCAGTCACACACCCCCCCCCCCCCCCGCCCCCTCCCCACATGTCTACTTGCTTCCACCGTGCCTGCAAATAGTTTGAATGGGTCAAAGTTTACTCACATATAGCACTGAAATTAATATAAAGTATATTCAATAAATATTAGAAAATCTATGCTAATCTACGTAAATTGCATATTGTTACAAAGACTAGCAGTGAAAACATTCCAAAAATATAATTTTGATTTTGTCGATATCCATACACTGGCCATAAGTAATACTTTGAAGTTTCTGATGGCAAGATGTCGAGGCTGACGTAAACATTACTCAACCTACAATATGATACATGTTATACCAGCACCCACCCCAGCAAAAAATAATGTTACTAATACTGAATCAAAAACAGTTCGAAGGAAACACATGGGCTGCGTTCAGCCAAACAAAGCAAATAACAAAACGTCCGCTAGACTGGTTTATGCACTTCACGTCAAGCCAAAGGGTCACGTCGGGAACCAATCAAATACTTCGCGAAATTTTTCGAAATGATCGCTGAATGAACTTAGGGAAGGTGGCACTTTTGTCAGAATCATAAGCGTACGAGACAGGGGGAGGGGGCAACTGCCCCCCCCCCCCCCCGTGTTGGAGCAAACATCAAATTCGAGCAAAAATGATAGAGATGTTCGTGCAAAATGTGCTAACCTGAAACCTTTTTACCATGTATTTCCATCATTCTATCCTCAACATTAGTTGTAATCCATGTAAAAATGCGTAGTGATTCGTTTGCATCCCTACATAGCTGTTTAGTGGTAATGCGGACATGAATAAATGTTGTTATCTAGACTCGGGCGTTTTCTTTTAATTCGGGCAAAAGCCAGCCTTACACCCTAAACAAATGGGAGCCCACACGCCTCTGTTCAGATTGTTACGAAATTCATATTATCTGTAATAACATACCTCACACATTTTATTCTGGCATGACATTTGTGTTTAGCACGATGATGGAAAAAAAAAACAGAAACAAAAACACCACCCAAAAAACCCCTATAAGTAGGAAAATCTATTCTACCAAATAGAAATGTTTATAGAATACTTAATATAAAAAAAAGAAGTTTTTAAGCACTGCTTTGCACACTGTACATAGTTTTAGACATACCTGGTTAACTTAACATGGTCACAAAATGCTGGGGATCATAAATAAAAAAAATGGGGGGGGGGGGGGGATTGTTCACTTTTTTGTCGGGTGGGTAATGTCACAATAAGGGAATCAAGGAGTTTCAAACACGACAAAATATGCATCAAATGCATTACATGTAAATGATTTACAAACGTCCATTGAATTCTGTTATGTACCCACATACGACCTCGGATATAATTCTTACACTCTTTTGTTACGATTAATGATTACTGCTTCCAGTGGACAACACGGCATTTGCGTTAGACAACACTATTTAAGGTTGTTGATTATTTGAAGTTCCTCAATTTTACACCCCCGTCCCCAACCATCTCCACCCACCCCAACCAATGAAATTGAACAAGTATTAAAAAAAACGTGATATTCTAAAATTGCATACATTCGTTACTACAATCATGATCACATCGATTCAAATCGATTCATATTATTTAGTTGTGCAGCAGACAAAATATAATGCAAATTCAGAAATAATGTAACCACATCATGTTACTAATGTTTGTGTGACTTCACAGCTAACGTTTAACTGTGCAACTTTTTTTTCCCTCTCTCCATAAAATATGTCTGTTATGGCACAGAAACAAAAATCCATAATTTTGAGCAGAAAGTTAAAGAATATACGTTGGTGTAAAATATTGCACTGTAAATTTGACGAATTTAAATAGCACAGTCAGACTGAGTATGTCTGTCACAAAATGTTTAGTCAGAGTTGCTGTTTAGTACACCATCTCGGAACCCCAGGGGCGATATGGCTTCACTGACTGATATTGGTTGAGGACGGCGTTATTGTAACTCGACCCATTGTTCGGAGACATTACGGAAGGCACCGAAGACACGTTCAGTCCCACGGGAAACTGCGAATGCATCTGTGGAAGTGACGACAACATTGGCGGCGAAATCTGAGACACCTGAGAACTGGACGAGTTTATTGACGGCACCTGCATGTTTCCGGTCGCAGGCAGTCGCATATGTCCGTGAATCGACGACGTCGAACTTTCCGACTGGCTCAGCCGAGACTCTCCGAACGAAACCGCCGAAGAAACTCCGGAGGCAACCGAATGTCCCGTCATGGAAGACATCTGTTCTGATTGGCCGACGTGCTGTGACGTGATCATTCCTCCAATGGATGACATATTGTTGGTGTTGTACTGGCCGTTGAACCCGCCGTGGGGTGGCATAGGGGGCCACGCCGACGTCTGTATGGAGGCTTTGGTTGCGGCTTCCCGTTGGGCGGAGTAACACTGGAGGTGTCCCAGTAGACGCAATCGAAGAGGATCCTGGAGATCCATGCCCTCAACGGCCACAAGGTAGCGAGCGATTTCTGACGCACACTCCCGAAAGCCGACACTTCTGTAGTCCATAGCCAGCGAGTGCGGATCAAAGTTGTAGCTGTTCAAACCTGGAACAAATAAAACATTTAGCTCACAGTGAAAATCAATGATATTAGAAACACGAAAGGCCAGCGAAATTAATGCATGGAACTGTCAATAGCCACTTTGAGAAAGTTTATTGAGAAGGGTAGACACTTATTTAGAACTCTTTTATGGTTTAAAAGAGGCCATAACTAACGCTTCTTGAGAGAGAGAGAGAGAGAGAGAGAGAGAGAGAGAGAGAGAGAGAGAGAGAGAGAGAGAGAGAGAGGGGGGGGGGGGGGGGCAGAGAGAGAGAGAGACAGAGACAGACAGACACAGGGAGAGATTCTAGGCTATGGGTCAGGATTCACGCCAACATATTATGTGTGCATATCAAACTCATAAACCTTTTATAATAAATGTATCAAATGATAATATACTCGTAACGTAATTCCTGGCCGATTATCAGATAATTTTGCTGAATATACAGGGTTGGATTTACGGGGTGATCCAGCACCAACCCCACCATACACAAAAAAAACCCAACCCTCTACCTATTGTCCCTCTCTTATATTTATATCAATAGTTCAGTTTCCACATGCCCCGACCCACCCCCCTTTTCAATAAAAACCCGCCCTTCATGTAAGCACGTGGCAAACGGTTAATTGGCATTTTTCTGTCAATCTATAATCAAATTTACTCAAACTGGTGAAAACGAAATTACTGTAGATGATGTTTTCCCAGTTTTACACTTGGTGTCGTTTAAAACTCAATATCAATAATAGGTTGCTCGTAGGTCCTTAATTAGATACTTTAAAGATCTTTAAAATTATATTTGTATTTATGCTTGCTGTTCGCATTCCTAAATTCGGGATTTTTATCTATTTTGTTCTCTGTTTAATTCTGACAATAGACGATTCATATGGAACGTATCGTCCATCAGTAGTCGAGGCAGGGAAACATTTTCGTGTCAAAAAGGGGCGGGACGTAGCCCAGTGGTAAAGCGCTCACTTGATGCGCTGTCGGTCTGGGATCGATCCCCATCGGTGGGCCCATTGGGCTATTTCTCGTTCCAGCCAGTGCACCACGACTGGTATATCAAAATCCATGGAATGTACTACCCTGTCTGTGGGATGGTGCATATAAAAGATCCCTAGCTGCTGATCGAAAAGAGTAGCCCATGAAGTGGCGACAGCGGGTTTCCTCTCTCAATATCTGTGTGGTCCTTAACCATATGTCTGACGCCATATAACCATAAATAAAATGTGTTGAGTGCGTCTTTAAATAAAACCTTTCTTTTCGTGTTTTTATAAAAGGTTTGTTTTGTTTAACGACACCACTAGAGCACATTGATTTAATAATCATCGGCTAGTGCATCTCGAACATTTGGTAATTCTGACGTATTGTCATAGTCTTAGAGAAGCAACCCGCTACATTGTTCAATTAGTAGCAAAGGATATTTTATATGCATCATCCCACAGACAGGATAGCACATACCACAGTATCTGATTTAACAGTCGTAGTACACTGGCTGGAACGAGAAATAGCTCAAAAGGCAGATAACTGAAGTGTGTGCCCAGGACAGCGTGCTTGAACGTTAATTGGATATAAGCACGAAAATAAGTTGAAATGAAATCATCATCATGATGATGATCATCATCATCACCACCACCATCATGATCATCATTTCAGCCACCTCTATCATCATCATCTTAATTAGGACCACAAAATCATCACAAGAAAAGGCTTCGCGTTACATAATCACCCCCCCCCCCCCCCCCCCCTCCACCTCAACCTGACGTTTCGCGCTAGTTTGATCGGGACGATCCGCAGACGACAATTCTCGGTGGACTGATAATGGTACAAACATGGAAAGTACTCGAGCGCAAACATCGACTGCCGCTTCGGTGTTTGTCGGCGAGCCAATCCAAACACGGCGGGTCGCTTCTCACACACACAGCGCGCACCTAACACTATCTCGGCCTGTGACAATTTGTTTTTCCCATACCTTTTTGGTGTAGCATCTTCAAATGATCCACGGTCATCTGCAGAATCTCCGCCTTCTCCAACTTAGCGGAACCCTGAAAGGTGACAAGTGCAGAATAATGTGAACAGTACTCAGATAACACGTGTGCAAACTTGGTTTGAGAAAAAAAAAAAAAAAAAAAAAGAGGAAGAAAAAAAAATGACGGGGAAAAAAGTGAAATGCTCACAGCGTGTGTTGGGTGTGTGCATGTGTGTGTGTGTTTCCGAAGTGCGCGCGCGTGTGTGTGTGTGTGTGTGTGTGGTTGTGATATTATACATATGAATGCATTATTTTATTGTATTTGGTAGCAATTACAAAATATGATATAGGCCATAAACGTACAAGATAGGGCGGGGGGAGGGCGGGGAGCAATTGCCCCCACCCCCCACCCACCCCGTGCTGGAGCAAAACCTTAAATTCGGGCAGAAATTAAACAGATATTCGGGAAAAAATTATAGAGATATTGGCACAAAATGTGCCAATCCGAGACCTTTTTACCACGTATTTCTATCATTCTACCGTACAAATTAGTTGTAATCCATGTAAAAATGTGTAGTGATTCGTTTGCAACACTATATAGCTGTTTGGTAGTAATGCTAATATGAATAAATGTTGTTATACAGATTCGGGCATTTTCGTTTAATTCGGGCAAACGCCGGCCTCCCCACTACAAAAATGTGTGCTTGTACGCCTATGTTATACACCTATTACTTTAGTACAACTTTATGATACCATTATTTGCAGGAAACCCCATCTTGTCACTACAAAATGCTGTGCTACATGTTTCAAATTTGGTGTTGGATAACTGACTAAACGTAAAAAAAAAATGTGTTCTGTTCTATTCAGTGATAAAGTATTCACATATTTGTATGCTAATTATTTTTAAAATGCAACTAAACGCTGGACTCGATGGAAACGCTAGCATCACAAAATTTTATTGAAAACCAGTGACATTTATATATATATATATATATATATATATATATATATATATATATATATATATATATATATATATATATATATATAGATAGATAGATAGATAGATATATGCAAACACGCATTTTGACAAGACAAAATTAAGTTATTTACTTATTTATTTATTTATTTATGTTGGCCGGGTAAAATTAAACATAAAAAACCCCTAAAAAAAACACACAAAAAAAAAAACTACAACCCCCCCTGTTAGGGTTTGTTGTGGAGGGGGGGGGGGGGGGGGGCCCACAACAAACCCTAACAAAACCCCTCAAACAAAAAAACAAAAACAAAAACCCCACCGAAACATGGTAACATCGATCATCATTATCAAAGCGCATGTAAGTCTGGTATTTCACATTCTATCTTGTGTCAGTCGCAGTCTGTATGTATCTATTAAATCTCTACAAACGGTCGCCACACACAAGCCCAGCAAATGAAACATGCATGCGAAATAGCCCGGCTGGAAAACTTGGCCCGATCAACCGGTTCCCACGATGTCGTAATATCGATCGTCTCAAGAATACCGAGAATCGTGACGAGAGAAAAAAAAATTCCGAAGAAATGCGAAAGTTGATATTGACAAAATCTGTGAAAAGTGTGCATTTCTCGTTTTACTATAAACTTATATAATGTTTTAAAAGTCGGAGTTTTGCATTAAAGGGACAGTCCTGAGTTTGCAGCCATTGTAAGATGTTTGCGATAACAGAGCCTTGTTGGCGACTACTATTTCATACTAAACACATTTTGTTGTTTAGAAGGAAAATGAAGGAAAATGTTTTATTTAACGACGCACTCAACACATTTTATTTACTATTATACGGCGTCGGACATATGGTTAAAGACCACACACAGATATTGAGAGAGGAAACCCGCTGTCGCCACTTCATGGGCTACTATTTTCGATTAGAAGCAAGGGATCTTTTATATGCACCATCCCACAGACAGAAAAGTACATACCACGGCCTTTGTTACTCCAGTTGTGGAGCACTGGTTGGAACAAGAAATAGCCCAATATATATATATATTTTATTTTTTTCGTACATACGAAATTATTGGAGGGTAAAATCCGGTTTAGTAGCCAGCATTAGAACAACAACCCCCCCCCCCCCCCCCGCTTCCTACGCCAGTGTGTTATGTCATTGAAAAAGGCTCTATTGGTCAGAAACATTTCACAATGGTTGTAAGCTACATAAAAGTCAAACTTGATCTGTAACTACTTGATAAAGCTATTCACAAAATTTCAGCTCAATATCACAAGACATTGTGCAAAAAAACACAAAACATCTAGAAAACTGTGCGTGGGACAGACAGACAGACAGACAGAAGAACGGAAATGGAACCTATGGTCCTATCCGGTGGGACCGGTAGGGGACTAAACACAAAAGGAACAAATTGTTCATCTCAGAGACACATTTCCCACATTTCAAACAATTCGTCTTCGGACTTGCACTTAGGAAATGTACTATAAAGACTGAGCCGTCAAACTAACAATCTCGGTATCGGACGAAAATGCTTACCTGTTTTTCAAAGGCAGACGGCACCAGTCTTCTTAATTCTGTCAAACTGTTGTTGATTCGATCTCGACGACGTTTCTCAATAATCTGAAAATGAACCAAAATAAACCTCATTTAGTTTCATCCTTTATGTGACTAACGTTTAAAATGCGAAAGAATCAGTCCAGCTTTAATTTGCTGTAACATTGAGTCTATATCGGTAGAGAATTTTTAAAACCCCCACTACAGTCACATAAGTTACACCTGCCAAAAATAAAACAACACACCAAATATAAAAAAAAAATATATATAAAAAAAAAAAAAAAAAAATAAACTAAAAAAAGAAAAAAAAAAAGAAGAGAAAAAACCTCCAAAACAACAACAAAAACAACAATAGCAACAATGTTCTTGCATCCACCAGGAAGTAATGTACTTAATTGCTACAAATTGGTATGAATGTGCATGAGTCATATTTGACCTTGACTAAGTCGTCTAATGGCGATATCGTCTGATTCAGACGCGGTGCTAACACTAAGACAAAGGCGTTAATTAAGTTACACTTTGTACTAGATAAATTATCATATTTTAAAAAACAATTTTATATACTCTGTTTCTAGATATGACTATTGACTCTATCGGATCATGCAGCTACAAATATTTTTAATATCATGTACAAATGCAAAACACATTTCTTCTTTTCCAGTTTCCTTACGTTTTTTTTTTTTTTATATATACAATTATTTCCTTTATGTTTGTTATTTGCTTTTGTTTCTGATTTTGTGTGCGTGTGTGTGTGTGCGTGTGCGTGTGCGTGTGTTTTATGAATTCCATAAATTTTGGACACCATAACATTCCATTTTTGAATTAGGCCTAAGGGCGGACGATTTGTTTTATTTTGTTCACACAATACTACCGTAGTTGTTTTCAATCGTGTTAAAATTACTGTTATATTTTATTGACATCTAACCCTCCCAGCTCTTTAATTCTTATTATATTTTTATTTAAACGTCATGTAGCCTAAATAATACACACTGGGTCCACGTATTTAACAGTGAGTCAAAGCCTACATTTTGTTTCCAGCCACGGATAGCATGACTATGAATGATTTTAAATGACGTAAACATATTTCGTTTCTACCAGTAAGCCACATTTTCATATATGAAAAAGTTGAAATATGTAAAAAACCGAAAAAAACCCCGACTTAATTATAAAATGAATTAATGAATTTGAAAAAGCAAGAACGAGGATAATGTATACTAGATATTAATATATTGTAGCTTTACGGTTTTTTTTGTTTTGTTGAGAAAGTGACACACGAATTATTATTGTATGACTGGTGGCCAATTGAAAAAATGCTTAAGGGCAATCCCACAGTTGCTGACGTTATATTTTAACCCTTTGTGTTTCAATTTCAAATACATATATCTGTAGTTTGGTCCAAGCATTTCTTACCGTTAGGTTCAAACCTGATGACCATAAGTTATTTAATGTTAACAACAAATATGGAGTCCATTTATTTAACTTGAATAACGTCACAACAAAAAATCGCATGTTTGAAACGTCATTTACGATTGATCAATTAAATGGCTTCCAAAGACCACTTAAAGGTACATATCCAAGTTTTAACTCGTAAAAATGGAAACCTAAGTTTAATTAATCTACAAACCTGCAACACATTTGGATAAAGTTACAACAGAGTGAAAGAAGAGTCTGTGACGTTAAAACCGGGAAATATCCTTAAAATAGACTAGAACTCGAATCAATAACCGATACTTCTCAGACGCACGTGCGTTTTTGAAAATATGAAAATGCATTTTTTTTGTATTAGAAACAACAGGATGACCAGAAACTCTTCGGTTCTACGGAAATGGATAATCTAAACAATAAAATGTAAGTAAATTCAAAAGTTGCGACATTGAAATCATCCCAAACTACTTTATGTAATCTGTGAGAATAGGGTTAAATAATGGTCTCCGCGACAATGTAACAATAAATGTAACGTACATAAATAACGTACGCACTTATAACAATGTAATTCTAGTGTACTGAGCACCAAAAGAAACGCAAATGGTCTCCCATGACAATTAATGCATAACGTACATAAATAACGTACATCATTATAACAATGTAATACAATGTATACTGAACACAGAAATAATCGTGAATCAGAGTGAGATGAGTTTGAAAATCAGATGTTTTTGATTCAACTCCCAAGACGCTCCCACCTACCACCCCCCCCCCCCAAAAAAAAAAAAACCAAACAAAAAAAACAACCCACCACCACAACTAAGAAATGCCCCCAAAAGGCCATCGAAATAAACCATAAATAATAATAATATGCTAGATTCGCATTTGATTTCTTAATGTTCAGTATTTTTAAAGTAGGCCTACAATTGTAAAATCCCATTAACATATATGCGAATGTGTCTATTAACTAAATGTCCACTAAAATTTATTATAATAAATTTAACAATTCTAACAGTCTTTCACCAATTGTCCATCTGCAGCACTAGAAGGCAGCCGATATCACAACACTATCCAACGATGAAGTAACAATCTCCAGTAGTGGCACGTGAAATGAAACATGTTGATGTTTACTTTCCCGCGAATGTCACAAATTAATATCCGCACACAGCAGCAGCAAGAAGGCACATTTGTTGATCAACACACGGAACACAACGAAAACTAGTCATCCCCTGGTAGTCCTTGTACGTAGTAAGATGAGACATTCTCACGAATACGTCATATAGCAATAATGAAATAAAAATAAACACTCACCCCTCTCCGTTTCTTCCTATCTGTGATTTGACAGCTCTGGGAGGGAGATCTGGAATAAATAATTAAAAATAATTTATAATAAATTTATAATAAATTTAGAAGAGTATTTCACTAATTGGACTAATGCACTAGTTAAACGCGTAACACACTCACACACACAGTGCCACATGCACGCACTGCCGCCACACGTGCAGACGGCACACGCACGGACAGACGTCGGCACGTGGTCTAAACAACACCGGAAGTGACACAACGCGCGTCTTACCCTGCCTTGAGACTGTCACTGAAGCCGTCATCGCTGTCACTGTCGTCGCTATAGCTGCGTTTCATGACGTCGGCGGGTTACGTCGGCGGAAGCACTGATTAGACAAGAGGCACTGAACGGATGTACAACGTTTCCCGAGCGACGTTCGGTTTCGACTGATCTATCGTCCGCGGTGCACGTTCAATAAAACCGTCCCCGTGCGCACACTCTTCACGCCTCCCCACCGACCGCCGTCCGTGATTGACGGGCCGTCGTTCGGTTACTATAGAGCGTTGGCAACAGCGCGTATCAGACGTGTGCTGCGATTGGTCGACGCCCGCAAGAACCACGCCAGCTATAGCGGGGTCCTCCGTCGAGTGTTAACAAAAATCAATAAATCTCTCAACCGCGATTGAGTAGCATTTAAACTTTATGTTTTGATGAAATGAATTCTGAACAGAAAAAAGACTTGCGACAAATAAAACATGTTCAATTTATATTTGTAAAAATAACTGAATATATTTCTTATATTTGCAGACTAAAATTTAGTTTATTTGCGACTTGTATTTCCACGTGTAAGCCTATGTTATTGTTTTGGTTTGGTAAAACGTCCAACGATTTGAAATGCTCGTTTCGGGGCCTACAGGTGACAGGTTATTATGACAAGCGTGCGGCCAACACGCGCCTGGTCGTGGGAAAAGTCTGTGTCCCACAATTCACTGTGTACGAAACTATATTTACGTTTAAGGTACGTGTTAAAAAGAAGCCGAGCCTGAATTCTACGACTTATGTTTCGGAACAATATTATTATAGACTTTTAGAAGTGGATAACCCAAGGGGTGTAACTGGACGTGAATTGTGTTCAGCTGTCGTCGTTGTCTCGATACATTTCGCGTTGACAGTCAGTACACCGATAAGTAGCGAAACCGTTGACTTATGGAAACTTGTACAGCGTGTATTGACGTAAGCTAGCGACACAAGTCCTTACGGTTGCACCATACTAAATAAAATCTTATAGGCGACAATAATATGTTTTATTAATTTGGTGAAATATCTTAAAATATCAGTGAAATGAAAGTGTTATCAATCACTCAGTGCCGATAACACATTTTACAGTTAAAATGTCACTATTTCACTCTAAAATGTGTTATTGTCACTGTAGAAAGTGTTATCTTCACTGTAAGAAAGCCAGAACTATTTTGCTGCTGGCATTTGAAAAATAAAGGTAAATTGCCAAAAGTTGTATAATAAATAGAAAATTTAATGTTTTTTGTGAAATATGATTTATGCAAATATGATTTCGTGCAAGCGCGACTCGTGAGATATGATTGCAAACTTCACGAGATGAGATACTAATCACATTTGACAAAAAACATGAAATATCCTCCATTTATAACATATACCAAAGATACCAGGGCCGTACCCTCGGGGAGGGGGGGGGGCAAGTTGACCCCCTGAGAATCTCACCTTTTCTTCTTTTACACTCCAGAAAATAGCACACATATTTCAGGGTTTAATTTGTATAGTGTTTCATTCGTTTATAAGTAGTGCCCCCCCCCCCCCCCAGGATTTTGATCAGGGTACGGCCCTGGATACCACATTGTATATGCAATATATCAACCATACAAATATTATAAGTATACAACAGCCCCTCCAGTCCCACAAAATATTTAGTGAAGCAAGTAAAACCCTGTGGCTTATTTTCGATATGATGAATTATTTTTACAACACCCCTAGTTACGCAATATTGTCACATATTCGCTTGCTAACATCACCCCCGACTCTTTGCTGGGAATTTAGATGGACGTGGGTTGGAGAATACCAATAAGAATGACCCCCCCTCCCCCCTTCAGTTTTCTACAGTGTATAATTTTCAGATATTTTTGCTTTATATTTGCTTTATAATAGTGTGTAAATATAAAAGTGTGCCCCCCCCCCCCCCCCCACACACACTTTTTGGCACCTTCCTACGCCACTAACATTATATGTGCGAGTGTTGGGGGTGGGGGAAGACAATCATAAAACATTCTTAGTTCAAATCTGGTTTCCATATTTAATGTACACTAAGTGTTCGGTTAAATACCACTCGTCCGTCTGTCCGTCTGTGTCCATCAATCCACCCACCAGTCATCAATCCGTCCACCCATCCATCTTTACACACACACACGCGCACGTACACACACGCGCACACGCGCGCGCACACACACACACACACACACACACAACACCACACACATACAAATACACCCATTCACATCTATAAAACTGTTAAAGTCACTGACCCGTAATAACTAACAACAGTTTAATAAACGTACAACGTTGCACAGCATGTGACTGGCGACGTGCAACTAGTCTAGGCTATAGGTATTTACTAATTTGTACATAGTTCCCACGACTTTGTATGCTCTTATTTTTAGCCTTTTTTAGTGTGCTCCCGATCTCGTGTGACAAAACGTTTCAAAAATCATTTGCGTCATAAAACACCACAGAACCAACCATTTGTCACCTCAATACTTGTTAGCTAGGCTCAAAATAACCCATTTTATAAAATGGTTCATTAAAAATAATACGAAATACTGAAATGCCTTTCTGATATTTCTTTGATGATTACAGGTAGATAGAAG
Source organism: Gigantopelta aegis (assembly GCF_016097555.1). NCBI lineage: Eukaryota > Metazoa > Mollusca > Gastropoda > Neomphalida > Peltospiridae > Gigantopelta > Gigantopelta aegis. Next base: position 14,632,602 of record NC_054705.1, read on the forward strand.
CCTTGGAAGAATCTAAATAACCCATTGGTTATTTTGAGTTATTTTGAGTAGTAAATGATAACAACTGTTACATATATACAATAACAACAAGAGGCGGTGTTATGGCATTAGGTTAGATAATTGAAAATGTTCATGGTTAACCTGGGGCGAGGCGTAGCCCATTGGTACAGCACTCGCATGATGCTCGGTCGGTTTGGGATCGATCCCCGTTAGTGGGCCCATTAGGCTATTTCTCGCTCCAGCCAGTCCACGACAACTGGTACATCAAAGGCCGTGGTATGTGCTATCCTGTCTATGGGACGGTGCATATAAAAGATCCCTTGCTGCTAATCGAAAAGAGTAGCCCATGAAGTGGCGACAGTGGGTTTCCTCTCTCAATATGTGTGGTCCTTAACCATATGTCTGACGCCATATAACCGTAAATAAAATGTGTTGAGTGCGTCGTTAAATAAAACATTTCCTTTCTTCCTTCCATGGTTAACCGATGTTGATTGTTTTTTGCAAGGTAGGTATCAAAGGACAGTAGTTATCTCAATATTGTATTTTTCACAGAATATATTTTTATTAACAGATATGGAAATTAATGTAATTTAATAGAAATTTTGACATAGAAATTAAATTATTGAACTAGTCAGTTGGATCAGTTGTAAATACACTTTGCATAGCAACCACCTGCCTTTAAAGGACATTTGAAAGCAGAGGTCTCGGCTACATTATTATTTAACTATTAAGAATAGTTTTAAAAAAAATTGTTTAACGACACCACTAGAGCACATTGATTTAATAAACATCGGCTGACATTATGACATATAGTCTTCCTTGGAAGCTCGCTTTTTTTTTTTCATGAGCAGCAAGGGATCTTTTATATTCACTTTCCCACGGACAGGACATCACATACCATGGCCTTTGATATACATGTCCCGTCTGAGTATAAATATATTTTAACCTGTGACCAATACTCATCGTATGGGTTAATTCAAATGAATTCAGTTTAATTCAATTCAGTTGAAATTTGTCCTGCTCTGCTCTTCAGGTCAGGTCAAGTCATAGGGCTTTACGTGCACATTCAGAGCAAGCTGTTGTAGCGCACGCCTGTCCTCTGTCCAAGACGCTCTGCTCTTCTTTTTCTACTCAGTTCAGTGGTAAAGCGCTAGCTCGATGCGCGGTCGGTCTCGGATCGATCCCCGTCGGTGGGGCCATTGGACTACTTCTCGTTCCAACCAGTGCACCACGACTGGTATTTCAAAGGCTGTGGTATGTACTACCCTGTCTGTGGGATGGTGCATATAAAAGATCCCTTGCTGCTAAACAAAAAGAATAGCCCATGAAGAGGCAACAGCGGGTTTCCTCCCTCAATATCTGCGTGGTCCTTCACCATAATATGTCTGACGCCATATAACCGTAAATAAAATGTGTTGATTACGTAGTTAAGTAAAACATTTCTTTCTTTCTACTGCACTGTACTACACTGCACTGTACTTGCTCTGTACTTGCTCTGTACTTGTACTTGTACTGTACTTGTACTGTGCTGTGTTATGTTCTGTCCGTTTCTGTTCTATTCTGTTCTGTTCTGTTCTGTTCTGTTCTATTCTATTCTATTCTATTATTTTCATTTTATTTTCATTATGTTGTTTTCTATTCTATTCTATTAGCATTTAATTCGGGAACATCACGAAAGAGAGGTAACTTTTATAAGATCAAAAGGTCAATAAATGTAGAATGTCCTACGAAGTTATTTACTTTTTAATGGTCACTTATACATGCGTAAATATTGTCAGTAATTTACTATCTGTATTTTTAATGGTCACTTATACATGCGTAAATATTGTCAGTAATTTACTAACTGTATTTTTAATGGACTGTATACAAAATACCCGTATGTATATAAAATAAAATAAAATTCTAAAAGTATAATTATAAGTTATATAAAATATAACTATCGCCACACGTCGTTATCTCGACCTCGGTAATATCGAGAAACCAGGATATCTTGATATCGAGAAATTCCTCCAAGACGTACTTTTCCCCCAACACTTTTTACGTTTATTTCGAACCATCGGTATCTCGACCTATACGAGCATAATTATTCTCTACGAAATTATATATATTATTGTCTAAAAAAATCCTACTGTTGTCTATAAAAATATAACTGTTCTTAAACATACGTTATTTTTGTTGCTTTAAATTATAATTATTATATTTCATTCATACATTTTAGTTTTTTTTAGCTCTAGCCAGAGCACGAAGACATGTATACCAAAGGCTGTGGTATGTGCAATCCTGTCTGTGAGATGTTGTATATAAAATATCCCTTGCTACTAATGGAACAATGTAGCGGGTTTCCTCTCTAAGACTATATGTCAAAATTACCAAATAGTTGACATCCGATAGCCGATGATTAATAAATCAATAAGATCTAGTGGTTTCGTTAAACAAAAAAATACATAGATATTTATAAATCATACAAAATATTCCTAGAAGAAATTTTATTAACTCAAAATAATGGTCACCACGCTAATATTGTGGCTTCTCAGTAAAAAAAAAAGAAGAAAAATAATAATTTAAAAAAAAAAGTGAATTTTTTTACTGCGTGCCATGATTTTTTTTTTTTTAACACATTCCCACTTCCGTCGTGAACAGTGGTAGCCGAGAGGTGTTAGCAAATCGAATTACGACCTGTGCGCGCCAAACTGAACGAGCACCGGGGTCAAACAATGTCCAATGAGCACGCGTTTGCGTCCATTTTGTTGACACGAAGGGCGCGTTCCCACAGACGAGGGCACGAGCCTGGCGTACAGAAATCCTATCGTCGTGTGATCGCGAGAGATTTCATTTGGAATCAATTACTGGTCTGTGAGAAACTCGCAACGATCGCCATGTTTTCGACAGAACCCCGTTTCCGATCAGAAGTTTGTTTTGTTTGATGACACCACCAGAGCACATTGATCTATTAATCATCGGCTGGTGGATGTCAAACATTTGCTAATTCTGATAAATAGTCTTAGAGAGGAAACCCGCTACATTTTTCGTTTCCGATCAGTTATCCTATCCATTTATTATTATTTTATTTATTTATTATTATTATTATTATTATTATTATTATTAATTTTTTTTTTTTTTTTTTGAGGGGGGAGTTGCGGTAGGGATGAGGAAGGGTATTGGGTATATTAGTCTTCACTATACAGTATTATTAATTCCTCAAATCATCCGAAAAGAAAGAGAAAAACCCCCGACTATTAGGAGATTTTAAAGTAAAGTTTGTTTTATTTAACGACGCCACTAGAGCACATTCTGACACTGTTTTTTAGAGGAAACCCGCTATCGCCACATAGGCCTCGACTGGGATCCGAACCCAGTACCTACCAGCCTGTAGACCGACGGCCTAACCACGACGCCACCGAGGCCAGTAAAAGATTAAAGATACCGTCCTGAATGTGCATCTGTTTTAAC